>NW_027488757.1:300000-446208 GCF_050948215.1 Halictus rubicundus | reverse complement strand
AGGATAGATGATAGGATAGGATAGAGGATAGGATAGGGTAGAGGATAGGATAGGATAGAGGATAGAGGATAGGATAGGATAGAGGATAGGATAGGATAGAATATAGGATAGGATAGAGGATAGGATAGGATAGAGGATAGGATAGGATAGAGGATAGGATAGGATACAGGATAAAATAGGATAGAGGATAGGATAGGATAGAGGATAGGATAGGATAGAGGATAGGATAGGATAGAGGATAGGATAGGATAGAGGATAGGATAGAATAGAGGATAGGATAGGATAGAGGATAGGATAGGATAGAGGATAGGATAGGATAGAGGATAGGATAGGATACAGGATAAAATAGGATAGAGGATAGGATAGGATAGAGGATAGGATAGGATAGAGGATAGGATAGGATAGAGGATAGGATAGAATAGAGGATAGGATAGAATAGAGGATAGGATAGGATAGAGGATAAAATAGGATAGAGGATAGGATAGAGGATAGGATACAGAATAGGTTAGGATAGAGAATAGGAACGGATAGATGATATTATAGGATAGAGGATAGGATATGATAGAGGATAGGATAGGATAGAGGATAGGATAGGATAGAGGATAGGATAGGATAGAGGATAGGATAGACGATAGGATAGGATAGAGGATAGGATAGGATAGAGGATAGGATAGGATAGAGGATAGGATAGAGGATAGGATAGAGGATAGGATTGGATAGAGGATAGGATAGGATAGAGGATAGGATAGGATAGTATAGAGGATAGGATAGGATAGAGGATGGGATAAGATACAGGATAGGATAGGATAGAGGATAGGATAGGATAGAGGATAGGATAGGGGATTGGATAGGATAGGATAGAGGATAGGATAGGATAGAGGATAGGATAGAGGATAGGATAGAGGATAGGATTGGATAGAGGATAGGATAGGATAGAGGATAGGATAGGATAGTATAGAGGATAGGATAGGATAGAGGATGGGATAAGATACAGGATAGGATAGGATAGAGGATAGGATAGGATAGAGGATAGGATAGGGGATTGGATAGGATAGGATAGAGGATAGGATAGGATAGAGGATAGGATAGGATAGAGGATAGGATAGGATAGAGGATAGGATAGGATAGAGGATAGGATAGGATAGAGGATAGGATAGGATAGAGGATAGGATAGGATAGAGGATAGGATAGGATAGAGGATAGGATAGGATAGAGGATACGTTAGGATAGAGGATATCATAGGATAGAGGATAGGATAGACGATAGGAAAGGATAGAGGATAGGATAGGATAGAGGATAGGATAGGATAGAGGATAGGATAGGATAGGATAGAGGATAGGATAGGATAGAGGATAGGATAGGATAGAGGATAGGATAGGATAGAGGATAGGATAGAGGATAGGATAGAGGATAGGATTGGATAGAGGATAGGATAGGATAGAGGATAGGATAGGATAGAGGATAGGATAGGATAGAGGATAGGATAGGATAGGATAGAGGATAGGATAGGATAGAGGATAGGATAGGATAGAGGATAGGATAGGATACAGGATAAAATAGGATAGACGATAGGATAGGATAGAGGATAGGATAGGATAGAGGATAGGATAGGATAGAGGATAGGATAGAATAGAGGATAGGATAGGATAGAGGATAGGATAGGATAGAGGATAGGATAGGATAGAGGATAGGATAGGATACAGGATAAAATAGGATAGAGGATAGGATAGGATAGAGGATAGGATAGGATAGAGGATAGGATAGGATAGAGGATAGGATAGAATAGAGGATAGGATAGAATAGAGGATAGGATAGGATAGAGGATAGGATAGAGGATAGGATACAGAATAGGTTAGGATAGAGAATAGGAACGGATAGATGATATTATAGGATAGAGGATAGGATATGATAGAGTATACGATATTATAGAGGGTAGGATAGGATAGAGCATAGGATAGGGGATTGGATAGGATAGGATAGAGGATAGGATAGGATAGAGGATAGGATAGGATAGGATAGAGGATAGGATAGAGGATAGGATGGGGGATAGGATAGAGGATAGAGGATAGGATAGGATAGAGGATGGGATAGGATAGAGGATAGGATAGGATAGAGGATAGGATAGGATAGAGGATAGAGGATAGGATAGGATAGAGGATAGGATAGGATAGAATATAGGATAGGATAGAGGATAGGATAGGATAGAGGATAGGATAGGATAGAGGATAGGATAGGATAGGATAGAGGATAGGATAGGATAGAGGATAGGATAGGATAGAGGATAGGATAGGATAGAGGATAGGATAGGATACAGGATAAAATAGGATAGAGGATAGGATAGGATAGAGGATAGGATAGGATAGAGGATAGGATAGGATAGAGGATAGGATAGGATAGAGGATAGGATAGAATAGAGGATAGGATAGGATAGAGGATAGGATAGGATAGAGGATAGGATAGGATAGAGGATAGGATAGGATACAGGATAAAATAGGATAGAGGATAGGATAGGATAGAGGATAGGATAGGATAGAGGATAGGATAGGATAGAGGATAGGATAGAATAGAGGATAGGATAGAATAGAGGATAGGATAGGATAGAGGATAAAATAGGATAGAGGATAGGATAGAGGATAGGATACAGAATAGGTTAGGATAGAGAATAGGAACGGATAGATGATATTATAGGATAGAGGATAGGATATGATAGAGGATAGGATAGGATAGAGGATAGGATAGGATAGAGGATAGGATAGGATAGAGGATAGGATAGACGATAGGATAGGATAGAGGATAGGATAGGATAGAGGATAGGATAGGATAGAGGATAGGATAGAGGATAGGATAGAGGATAGGATTGGATAGAGGATAGGATAGGATAGAGGATAGGATAGGATAGTATAGAGGATAGGATAGGATAGAGGATGGGATAAGATACAGGATAGGATAGGATAGAGGATAGGATAGGATAGAGGATAGGATAGGGGATTGGATAGGATAGGATAGAGGATAGGATAGGATAGAGGATAGGATAGAGGATAGGATAGAGGATAGGATTGGATAGAGGATAGGATAGGATAGAGGATAGGATAGGATAGTATAGAGGATAGGATAGGATAGAGGATGGGATAAGATACAGGATAGGATAGGATAGAGGATAGGATAGGATAGAGGATAGGATAGGGGATTGGATAGGATAGGATAGAGGATAGGATAGGATAGAGGATAGGATAGGATAGAGGATAGGATAGGATAGAGGATAGGATAGGATAGAGGATAGGATAGGATAGAGGATAGGATAGGATAGAGGATAGGATAGGATAGAGGATAGGATAGGATAGAGGATAGGATAGGATAGAGGATAGGATAGGATAGAGGATAGGATAGGATAGAGGATACGTTAGGATAGAGGATATCATAGGATAGAGGATAGGATAGACGATAGGAAAGGATAGAGGATAGGATAGGATAGAGGATAGGATAGGATAGAGGATAGGATAGGATAGGATAGAGGATAGGATAGGATAGAGGATAGGATAGGATAGAGGATAGGATAGGATAGAGGATAGGATAGAGGATAGGATAGAGGATAGGATTGGATAGAGGATAGGATAGGATAGAGGATAGGATAGGATAGAGGATAGGATAGGATAGAGGATAGGATAGGATAGAGGATAGGATAGGATAGGATAGAGGATAGGATAGGATAGAGGATAGGATAGGATAGAGGATAGGATAGGATACAGGATAAAATAGGATAGACGATAGGATAGGATAGAGGATAGGATAGGATAGAGGATAGGATAGGATAGAGGATAGGATAGAATAGAGGATAGGATAGGATAGAGGATAGGATAGGATAGAGGATAGGATAGGATAGAGGATAGGATAGGATACAGGATAAAATAGGATAGAGGATAGGATAGGATAGAGGATAGGATAGGATAGAGGATAGGATAGGATAGAGGATAGGATAGAATAGAGGATAGGATAGAATAGAGGATAGGATAGGATAGAGGATAGGATAGGATAGGATAGAGGATAGGATAGAGGATAGGATAGAGGATAGGATAGAGGATAGGATAGAGGATAGGATAGATAATAGGATAGACGATAGGAAAGGATAGAGGATAGGATAGGATAGAGCATAGGATAGGATAGAGGATAGGATAGGATAGAGGATAGGATAGGATAGAGGATAGGATAGGATACAGGATAAAATAGGATAGAGGATAGGATAGAGGATAGGATACAGAATAGGTTAGGATAGAGAATAGGAACGGATAGATGATATTATAGGATAGAGGATAGGATATGATAGATTATACGATATTATAGAGGGTAGGATAGGACAGAGCATAGGATAGGGGATTGGATAGGATAGGATAGAGGATAGGATAGGATAGAGGATAGGATAGGATAGGATAGAGGATAGGATAGAGGATAGGATAGAGGATAGGATACAGAATAGGTTAGGATAGAGAATAGGAACGGATAGATGATATTATAGGATAGAGGATAGGATATGATAGAGTATACGATATTATAGAGGGTAGGATAGGATAGAGCATAGGATAGGGGATTGGATAGGATAGGATAGAGGATAGGATAGGATAGGATAGAGGATAGGATAGAGGTTAGGATGGGGGATAGGATAGAGGATAGAGGATAGGATAGGATAGAGGATGGGATAGGATAGAGGATAGGATAGGATAGAGGATAGGATAGGATAGAGGATAGGATAGAGGATAGGATACAGAATAGGTTAGGATAGAGAATAGGAACGGATAGATGATATTATAGGATAGAGGATAGGATATGATAGAGTATACGATATTATAGAAGGTAGGATAGGACAGAGCAAAGGATAGGGGATTGGATAGGATAGGATAGAGGATAGGATAGGATAGAGGATAGGATAGAGGATAGGATAGAGGATAGGATAGGTGATAGGATAGAGGATAGAGGATAGGATAGGGATTTGATAGGATACAGGATAGGATAGAATAGAGGATAGGATAGGGGATTTGATAGAATAGAGGATAGGATAGGATAGAAGATAGGATAGGATAGAGGATAGGATAGGATAGAGGATAGGATAGGATAGAGGATAGGATAGGATAGAGGATAGGATAGACGATAGGATAGGATAGAGGATAGGATAGGATAGAGGATAGGATAGGATAGAGGATAGGATAGAGGATAGGATAGAGGATAGGATTGGATAGAGGATAGGATAGGATAGAGGATAGGATAGGATAGTATAGAGGATAGGATAGGATAGAGGATAGGATAGGATAGAGGATAGGATAGGATAGAGGATAGGATAGAATAGAGGATAGGATAGGATAGAGGATAGGATAGGATAGAGGATAGGATAGGATAGAGGATAGGATAGGATACAGGATAAAATAGGATAGAGGATAGGATAGGATAGAGGATAGGATAGGATAGAGGATAGGATAGGATAGAGGATAGGATAGAATAGAGGATAGGATAGGATAGAGGATAGGATAGGATAGGATAGAGGATAGGATAGAGGATAGGATAGAGGATAGGATAGAGGATAGGATAGAGGATAGGATAGAGGATAGGATAGATAATAGGATAGACGATAGGAAAGGATAGAGGATAGGATAGGATAGAGGATAGGATAGGATAGAGGATAGGATAGGATAGAGGATAGGATAGGATAGAGGATAGGATAGGATACAGGATAAAATAGGATAGAGGATAGGATAGAGGATAGGATACAGAATAGGTTAGGATAGAGAATAGGAACGGATAGATGATATTATAGGATAGAGGATAGGATATGATAGAGTATACGATATTATAGAGGGTAGGATAGGACAGAGCATAGGATAGGGGATTGGATAGGATAGGATAGAGGATAGGATAGGATAGAGGATAGGATAGGATAGGATAGAGGATAGGATAGAGGATAGGATAGAGGATAGGATACAGAATAGGTTAGGATAGAGAATAGGAACGGATAGATGATATTATAGGATAGAGGATAGGATATGATAGAGTATACGATATTATAGAGGGTAGGATAGGATAGAGCATAGGATAGGGGATTGGATAGGATAGGATAGAGGATAGGATAGGATAGAGGATAGAATAGGATAGGATAGAGGATAGGATAGAGGATAGGATGGGGGATAGGATAGAGGATAGAGGATAGGATAGGATAGAGGATGGGATAGGATAGAGGATAGGATAGGATAGAGGATAGGATAGGATAGAGGATAGGATAGAGGATAGGATACAGAATAGGTTAGGATAGAGAATAGGAACGGATAGATGATATTATAGGATAGAGGATAGGATATGATAGAGTATACGATATTATAGAAGGTAGGATAGGTCAGAGCAAAGGATAGGGGATTGGATAGGATAGGATAGAGGATAGGATAGGATAGTATAGAGGATAGGATAGAATATAGGATAGGATAGAGGATAGGATAGGATAGAGGATAGGATAGGATAGAGGATAGGATAGGATAGAGGATAGGATAGGGGATTTGATAGGATAGAGGATAGGATAGGATAGAGGATAGCATAGAGCATAGGATAGAGGATAGGATTGGATAGAGGATAGGATAGGATAGAGGATAGGATAGGATAGGATAGAGGATAGGATAGGATAGAGGATAGGATAGGATAGGATAGATGATAGGATAGGATAGAGGATAGGATAGGATAGAGGATAGGATAGGATAGAGGATAGAGGATAGGATAGGATAGAGGATAGGATAGGATAGAATATAGGATAGGATAGAGGATAGGATAGAGGATAGGATAGGATAGGATAGAGGATAGGATAGAGGATAGGATAGAGGATAGGATAGAGGATAGGATAGAGGATAGGATAGGGGATAGGATAGAGGATAGAGGATAGGATAGGATAGAGGATAGGATAGGATAGAGGAAAGGATAAGATAGAGGATAGGATAGGATAGGATAGAGGATAGGAGAGGATAGAGGATAGGATAGAGGATAGGATAGAGGATAGGATAGAGGATAGAGGATAGGATAGGATAGGATAGAGGATAGGATAGGATAGAGGATAGGATAGGATAGAGGATAGGATATGATAGAGGATAGGATAGACGATAGGATAGGATAGAGGATAGGATAGGATAGAGGATAGGATAGGATAGAGGATAGGATAGGATAGAGGATAGGATAGAGGATAGGATAGAGGATAGGATTGGATAGAGGATAGGATAGGATAGAGGATAGGATAGGATAGTGTAGAGGATAGGATAGCATAGAGGATGGGATAAGATAGAGGATAGGATAGGATAGAGGATAGGATAGGATAGAGGATAGGATGGGGGATTGGATAGGATAGGATAGAGGATAGGATAGGATAGAGGATAGGATAGGATAGAAGATAGGATAGGATAGAGGATAGGATAGGATAGAGGATAGGATAGGATAGAGGATAGGATAGGATAGAGGATAGGATAGGATAGGGGATAGGATAGGATAGAGGATAGGATAGGTTAGAGCTTAGGATAGGATAGAAGATAGGATAGGATAGAGGATTGGATAGGATACAGGATAGGATAGGATAGGATAGAAGATAGGATGGGATAGAGGATAGGATAGGATAGGGGATAGGATAGAGGATAGAGGATAGAGGATAGGATAGGATAGAGGATAGGATAGGATAGAGGATAGGATAGGATAGAGGATAGGATAGGATAGGATAGAGGATAGGATAGAGGGTAGGATAGAGGATAGGATAGAGGATAGTATAGGATAGAGGATAGTATAGGATAGAGGATAGGATAGGATAGTGGATAGGATAGGATAGAGGATAGGATAGAGGATAGGATAGGATAGGATAGTGGGTAGGATAGGATAGAGGATAGGATAGGATAGAGGACAGGATATAGCAGAGGATAGGATAGGATAGAGGATAGGATAGGATACAGGATAGGATAGGATAGAGGATATTATAAAATAGAGGATATGATAGGATAGACGATAGGATAGGATAGAAGATAGGATAGGATCGAGGATAGGATAGGACAGAGGATAGGATAGGATAGAGGATAGGATAGTATATAGGATAGGATAGAGGATAGGATACGATAGAGGATACGAATGGATAGGATAGAGGGTAGGATAGGATAGAGGATAGGATAGGATAGAGGATAGGATTGGATAGAGGATAGGATATGATAGAGGATAGGATAGGATAGAGGATAGGATAAGATAGAGGATAGGATAGGATAGAGGATAGGATAGGATAGAGTATAGGATACGATAGAGGATACGAATGGATAGGATAGAGCATAGGATACGATAGAGGATAGGATAGGGGATTGGATAGGATAGAGGATAGGATAGGATAGAGGATAGGATATGATAGAGGATAGGAGAGGATAGAGGATAGGACAGGATAGATGATAGGATAGGATAGAGGATAGGATAAGATAGAGGATAGGATAGGATAGAGGATAGGATAGGATAGAGGATAGGATAGGATAGAGGATAGGATAGGATAGAGAATAGGATAAGTTAGAGGATATGATAGGATAGAGGATAGGATAGGATAGAGGATAGGATAGGATAGAGGATAGGATAGGATAGAGGATAGGATAGGATAGAGGATACGATAGGATAGGATAGAGGATACGATAGGATAGGATGGAGGATAGGATATGATAGAGGACAGGATATGATAGAGGGTAGGATAGGATAGAGGATAGGATAGGATAGAGGATATTATAAGATAGAGGATATGATAGGATAGACGATAGGATAGGATAGAAGATAGGATAGGATAGAGGATAGGATAGGATAGAGGATAGGATAGGATAGGATAGAGGATAGGATAGGATAGAGGATAGGATAGGATAGAAGATACGATAGGATAGGATAGAGGATACGATAGGATAGAATAGAGGATAGGATAGGATAGAGGATTGGATAGGATAGAGGATAGGATAGGATAGAGGATAGGATAGGATAGATGATAGGATAGGATAGAGGATAGGATAAGATAGACGATAGGATAGGATAGAGGATAGGATAGGATAGAGGATAGGATAGGATAGAGGATAGGATAGGATAGAGGATTGGATAGGATAGAGGATAGGATATGATAGAGGATAGGATAGGATAGAGGATAGGTAGGATAGATGATAGGATAGGATAGAGGATAGGATAGGATAGAAGATACGATAGGATAGGATAGAGGATACGATAGGATAGAATAGAGGATAGGATAGGATAGAGGATTGGATAGGATAGAGGATAGGATAGGATAGAGGATAGGATAGGATAGATGATAGGATAGGATAGAGGATAGGATAAGATAGACGATAGGATAGGATAGAGGATAGGATAGGATAGAGGATAGGATAGGGTAGAGGATAGGATAGGATAGAGGATTGGATAGGATAGAGGATAGGATATGATAGAGGATAGGATAGGATAGAGGATAGGTAGGATAGATGTTAGGATAGGATAGAGGATAGGATAAGATAGAGGATAGGATAGGATAGAGGATAGGATAGGATAGAGGATAGGATACGATAGAGGATACGTAAGGATAGGATAGAGGGTAGGATAGGATAGAGGATAGGATAGGATAGAGGATAGGATAGGATAGAGGATAGGATAGGATAGGATAGAGGATATTATAAGATAGAGGATATGATAGGATAGACGATAGGATAGGATAGAAGATAGGATAGGATAGAGGATAGGATAGGATAGAGGATAGGATAGGATAGAGGATAGGATAGGATAGAGGATAGGATAGGATAGAGGATAGGATAGGATAGAGGATAGGATAGGATAGAGGATAGGATAGAGGATAGGATACAGAATAGGTTAGGATAGAGAATAGGAACGGATAGATGATATTATAGGATAGAGGATAGGATAGGATAGAGGATAGGATACGATAGAGGATACGTAAGGATAGGATAGAGGGTAGGATAGGATAGAGGATAGGATAGGATAGAGGATAGGATAGGATAGAGGATAGGATAGAGGATAGGATAGAGGATAGGATAGGTGATAGGATAGAGGATAGAGGATAGGATAGGGATTTGATAGGATACAGGATAGGATAGAATAGAGGATAGGATAGGGGATTTGATAGAATAGAGGATAGGATAGGATAGAAGATAGGATAGGATAGAGGATAGGATAGGATAGAGGATAGGATAGGATAGAGGATAGGATAGGATAGAGGATAGGATAGACGATAGGATAGGATAGAGGATAGGATAGGATAGAGGATAGGATAGGATAGAGGATAGGATAGAGGATAGGATAGAGGATAGGATTGGATAGAGGATAGGATAGGATAGAGGATAGGATAGGATAGTATAGAGGATAGGATAGGATAGAGGATAGGATAGGATAGAGGATAGGATAGGATAGAGGATAGGATAGGATAGAGGATAGGATAGGATAGAGGATAGGATAGAATAGAGGATAGGATAGGATAGAGGATAGGATAGGATAGAGGATAGGATAGGATAGAGGATAGGATAGGATACAGGATAAAATAGGATAGAGGATAGGATAGGATAGAGGATAGGATAGGATAGAGGATAGGATAGGATAGAGGATAGGATAGAATAGAGGATAGGATAGGATAGAGGATAGGATAGGATAGGATAGAGGATAGGATAGAGGATAGGATAGAGGATAGGATAGAGGATAGGATAGAGGATAGGATAGAGGATAGGATAGATAATAGGATAGACGATAGGAAAGGATAGAGGATAGGATAGGATAGAGGATAGGATAGGATAGAGGATAGGATAGGATAGAGGATAGGATAGGATAGAGGATAGGATAGGATAGAGGATAGGATAGGATACAGGATAAAATAGGATAGAGGATAGGATAGAGGATAGGATACAGAATAGGTTAGGATAGAGAATAGGAACGGATAGATGATATTATAGGATAGAGGATAGGATATGATAGAGTATACGATATTATAGAGGGTAGGATAGGACAGAGCATAGGATAGGGGATTGGATAGGATAGGATAGAGGATAGGATAGGATAGAGGATAGGATAGGATAGGATAGAGGATAGGATAGAGGATAGGATAGAGGATAGGATACAGAATAGGTTAGGATAGAGAATAGGAACGGATAGATGATATTATAGGATAGAGGATAGGATATGATAGAGTATACGATATTATAGAGGGTAGGATAGGATAGAGCATAGGATAGGGGATTGGATAGGATAGGATAGAGGATAGGATAGGATAGAGGATAGAATAGGATAGGATAGAGGATAGGATAGAGGATAGGATGGGGGATAGGATAGAGGATAGAGGATAGGATAGGATAGAGGATGGGATAGGATAGAGGATAGGATAGGATAGAGGATAGGATAGGATAGAGGATAGGATAGAGGATAGGATACAGAATAGGTTAGGATAGAGAATAGGAACGGATAGATGATATTATAGGATAGAGGATAGGATATGATAGAGTATACGATATTATAGAAGGTAGGATAGGTCAGAGCAAAGGATAGGGGATTGGATAGGATAGGATAGAGGATAGGATAGGATAGAGGATAGGATAGAGGATAGGATAGAGGATAGGATAGGTGATAGGATAGAGGATAGAGGATAGGATAGGGATTTGATAGGATACAGGATAGGATAGAATAGAGGATAGGATAGGGGATTTGATAGAATAGAGGATAGGATAGGATAGAAGATAGGATAGGATAGAGGATAGGATAGGATAGAGGATAGGATAGGATAGAGGAGAGGATAGGATAGAGGATAGGATAGACGATAGGATAGGATAGAGGATAGGATAGGATAGAGGATAGGATAGGATAGAGGATAGGATAGAGGATAGGATAGAGGATAGGATTGGATAGAGGATAGGATAGGATAGAGGATAGGATAGGATAGTATAGAGGATAGGATAGAATATAGGATAGGATAGAGGATAGGATAGGATAGAGGATAGGATAGGATAGAGGATAGGATAGGATAGAGGATAGGATAGGGGATTTGATAGGATAGAGGATAGGATAGGATAGAGGATAGCATAGAGCATAGGATAGAGGATAGGATTGGATAGAGGATAGGATAGGATAGAGGATAGGATAGGATAGGATAGAGGATAGGATAGGATAGAGGATAGGATAGGATAGGATAGATGATAGGATAGGATAGAGGATAGGATAGGATAGAGGATAGGATAGGATAGAGGATAGAGGATAGGATAGGATAGAGGATAGGATAGGATAGAATATAGGATAGGATAGAGGATAGGATAGAGGATAGGATAGGATAGGATAGAGGATAGGATAGAGGATAGGATAGAGGATAGGATAGAGGATAGGATAGAGGATAGGATAGGGGATAGGATAGAGGATAGAGGATAGGATAGGATAGAGGATAGGATAGGATAGAGGAAAGGATAAGATAGAGGATAGGATAGGATAGGATAGAGGATAGGAGAGGATAGAGGATAGGATAGAGGATAGGATAGAGGATAGGATAGAGGATAGAGGATAGGATAGGATAGGATAGAGGATAGGATAGGATAGAGGATAGGATAGGATAGAGGATAGGATATGATAGAGGATAGGATAGACGATAGGATAGGATAGAGGATAGGATAGGATAGAGGATAGGATAGGATAGAGGATAGGATAGGATAGAGGATAGGATAGAGGATAGGATAGAGGATAGGATTGGATAGAGGATAGGATAGGATAGAGGATAGGATAGGATAGTGTAGAGGATAGGATAGCATAGAGGATGGGATAAGATAGAGGATAGGATAGGATAGAGGATAGGATAGGATAGAGGATAGGATGGGGGATTGGATAGGATAGGATAGAGGATAGGATAGGATAGAGGATAGGATAGGATAGAAGATAGGATAGGATAGAGGATAGGATAGGATAGAGGATAGGATAGGATAGAGGATAGGATAGGATAGAGGATAGGATAGGATAGGGGATAGGATAGGATAGAGGATAGGATAGGTTAGAGCTTAGGATAGGATAGAAGATAGGATAGGATAGAGGATTGGATAGGATACAGGATAGGATAGGATAGGATAGAAGATAGGATGGGATAGAGGATAGGATAGGATAGGGGATAGGATAGAGGATAGAGGATAGAGGATAGGATAGGATAGAGGATAGGATAGGATAGAGGATAGGATAGGATAGAGGATAGGATAGGATAGGATAGAGGATAGGATAGAGGGTAGGATAGAGGATAGGATAGAGGATAGTATAGGATAGAGGATAGTATAGGATAGAGGATAGGATAGGATAGTGGATAGGATAGGATAGAGGATAGGATAGAGGATAGGATAGGATAGGATAGTGGGTAGGATAGGATAGAGGATAGGATAGGATAGAGGACAGGATATAGCAGAGGATAGGATAGGATAGAGGATAGGATAGGATACAGGATAGGATAGGATAGAGGATATTATAAAATAGAGGATATGATAGGATAGACGATAGGATAGGATAGAAGATAGGATAGGATCGAGGATAGGATAGGACAGAGGATAGGATAGGATAGAGGATAGGATAGTATATAGGATAGGATAGAGGATAGGATACGATAGAGGATACGAATGGATAGGATAGAGGGTAGGATAGGATAGAGGATAGGATAGGATAGAGGATAGGATTGGATAGAGGATAGGATATGATAGAGGATAGGATAGGATAGAGGATAGGATAAGATAGAGGATAGGATAGGATAGAGGATAGGATAGGATAGAGTATAGGATACGATAGAGGATACGAATGGATAGGATAGAGCATAGGATACGATAGAGGATAGGATAGGGGATTGGATAGGATAGAGGATAGGATAGGATAGAGGATAGGATATGATAGAGGATAGGAGAGGATAGAGGATAGGACAGGATAGATGATAGGATAGGATAGAGGATAGGATAAGATAGAGGATAGGATAGGATAGAGGATAGGATAGGATAGAGGATAGGATAGGATAGAGGATAGGATAGGATAGAGAATAGGATAAGTTAGAGGATATGATAGGATAGAGGATAGGATAGGATAGAGGATAGGATAGGATAGAGGATAGGATAGGATAGAGGATAGGATAGGATAGAGGATACGATAGGATAGGATAGAGGATACGATAGGATAGGATGGAGGATAGGATATGATAGAGGACAGGATATGATAGAGGGTAGGATAGGATAGAGGATAGGATAGGATAGAGGATATTATAAGATAGAGGATATGATAGGATAGACGATAGGATAGGATAGAAGATAGGATAGGATAGAGGATAGGATAGGATAGAGGATAGGATAGGATAGGATAGAGGATAGGATAGGATAGAGGATAGGATAGGATAGAAGATACGATAGGATAGGATAGAGGATACGATAGGATAGAATAGAGGATAGGATAGGATAGAGGATTGGATAGGATAGAGGATAGGATAGGATAGAGGATAGGATAGGATAGATGATAGGATAGGATAGAGGATAGGATAAGATAGACGATAGGATAGGATAGAGGATAGGATAGGATAGAGGATAGGATAGGATAGAGGATAGGATAGGATAGAGGATTGGATAGGATAGAGGATAGGATATGATAGAGGATAGGATAGGATAGAGGATAGGTAGGATAGATGATAGGATAGGATAGAGGATAGGATAGGATAGAAGATACGATAGGATAGGATAGAGGATACGATAGGATAGAATAGAGGATAGGATAGGATAGAGGATTGGATAGGATAGAGGATAGGATAGGATAGAGGATAGGATAGGATAGATGATAGGATAGGATAGAGGATAGGATAAGATAGACGATAGGATAGGATAGAGGATAGGATAGGATAGAGGATAGGATAGGGTAGAGGATAGGATAGGATAGAGGATTGGATAGGATAGAGGATAGGATATGATAGAGGATAGGATAGGATAGAGGATAGGTAGGATAGATGTTAGGATAGGATAGAGGATAGGATAAGATAGAGGATAGGATAGGATAGAGGATAGGATAGGATAGAGGATAGGATACGATAGAGGATACGTAAGGATAGGATAGAGGGTAGGATAGGATAGAGGATAGGATAGGATAGAGGATAGGATAGGATAGAGGATAGGATAGGATAGGATAGAGGATATTATAAGATAGAGGATATGATAGGATAGACGATAGGATAGGATAGAAGATAGGATAGGATAGAGGATAGGATAGGATAGAGGATAGGATAGGATAGAGGATAGGATAGGATAGAGGATAGGATAGGATAGAGGATAGGATAGGATAGAGGATAGGATAGGATAGAGGATAGGATATGATAGAGGATAGGATAGGATAGATGATAGGATAGGATAGAGGATAGGATAGGATAGAGGATGGGATAGGATAGAGGATAGGATACGATAGAGGATAGGATAGGATAGAGGATAGGAAAGGATAGAGGATAGGATAGGATAGAGGATAGGATATGATAGAGCATACGATATTATAGAGGATAGGATAGGATAGAGGATAGGATAGGATAGAGGATAGGATAGGATAGAGGATAGGATAGGATAGAGGATAGGATAGGATAGAGGATAGGATAGGATAGAGGATAGGATAGGATAGAGGATAGGATAGGATAGAGGATAGGATAGGATAGAGGATAGGATAGGATAGAGGATAGGATAGGATAGAGGATAGGATAGGATAGAGGATAGGATAGGATAGAGGATAGGATATGATAGAGGATAGGATAGGATAGATGATAGGATAGGATAGAGGATAGGATAGGATAGAGGATGGGATAGGATAGAGGATAGGATACGATAGAGGATAGGATAGGATAGAGGATAGGAAAGGATAGAGGATAGGATAGGATAGAGGATAGGATATGATAGAGCATACGATATTATAGAGGATAGGATAGGATAGAGGATCGGATAGGATAGAGGATTGGATAGGATAGAGGATACGATACTGTAGAGGATAGGATAGAGAATATGATACGGTAGACGATAGGGGATTGGATCGTATACAGGATAGGAGACGGTAGAGGATAGGATAGGATAGGATAGAGAATAGGATAGGATAGAGGATAGGTTAGGATAGAAGATAGGATAGGATACAGGATACGATAGGATAGGATAGAGAATAGGATAGGATAGAGGATAGGACAGGACAGAGGATAGGATAGGATAGAGGATAGGTTAGGATAGAGGATAGGATAGGATAGAGGATAGGATAGGGTAGAGGATAGGATAGGACAGAGGATACGATAGGATAGGATAGAGAATAGGATAGGATAGAGAATAGGACAGGATAGAGGATAGGATAGGATAGAGGATAGGATAGGATAGAGGATAGGATACGATAGAGGATAGGATAGGATAGAGGATAGGATAGGGGATTGGATAGGATAGAGGATAGGAGACGATATGAGGATAGGATAGGATAGAGAATAGGATAGGATAGATGATATTATAGGAAAGAGGATAGGATATGATAGAGGATCGGATAGGATAGAGGATTGGATAGGATAGAGAATATGATACGGTAGACGATAGGGGATTGGATCGGATACAGGATAGGAGACGGTAGAGGATAGGATAGAGGATAGGATAGGATAGATGATAGGATAGGATAGAGGATAGGATAGGATAGAGGATAGGATAGGATAGAGGATAGGATAGGATAGAGGATGGGATAGGATAGGATAGAGGATTGGATAGGGGATTGGATAGGATAGAGGATAGGATAGGATAGAGGATAGGATAGGATAGAGTATAGGATAGGATAGAGGATAGGATAGGATAGAGGATAGGATAGGATAGAGGATAGGATAGGATAGAGGATAGGATAGGATAGAGGATAGGATAGGATAGAGGATAGGATAGGATAGAGGATAGGATAGGGTAGAGGATAGGATAGGATAGAGGATAGGATCGGATAGAGGATTGGATAGGGGATTGGATAGGATAGAGGATAGGATAGGATAGAGGATAGGATAGGATAGAGGATAGGATAGGATAGAGGATAGGATAGGATAGAGGATAGGATAGGATAGAGGATAGGATATGATAGAGGATAGGATAGGATAGATGATAGGATAGGATAGAGGATAGGATAGGATAGAGGATGGGATAGGATAGAGGATAGGATACGATAGAGGATAGGATAGGATAGAGGATAGGAAAGGATAGAGGATAGGATAGGATAGAGGATAGGATATGATAGAGCATACGATATTATAGAGGATAGGATAGGATAGAGGATCGGATAGGATAGAGGATTGGATAGGATAGAGGATACGATACTGTAGAGGATAGGATAGAGAATATGATACGGTAGACGATAGGGGATTGGATCGTATACAGGATAGGAGACGGTAGAGGATAGGATAGGATAGGATAGAGAATAGGATAGGATAGAGGATAGGACAGGACAGAGGATAGGATAGGATAGAGGATAGGTTAGGATAGAGGATAGGATGGGATAGTGGATAGAGGATAGGATAGGATAGAAGAGAGGATAGGATAGAGGATAGGATAGGATAGGATAGAGAATAGGATAGGATAGAGGATAGGTTAGGATAGAGGATAGGATAGGATAGAGGATAGGATAGGGTAGAGGATAGGATAGGACAGAGGATACGATAGGATAGGATAGAGAATAGGATAGGATAGAGAATAGGACAGGATAGAGGATAGGATAGGATAGAGGATAGGATAGGATAGAGGATAGGATACGATAGAGGATAGGATAGGATAGAGGATAGGATAGGGGATTGGATAGGATAGAGGATAGGAGACGATATGAGGATAGGATAGGATAGAGAATAGGATAGGATAGATGATATTATAGGAAAGAGGATAGGATATGGTAGAGGATCGGATAGGATAGAGGATTGGATAGGATAGAGAATATGATACGGAAGACGATAGGGGATTGAACCGGATACAGGATAGGAGACGGTAGAGGATAGGATAGAGGATAGGATAGGATAGAGGATAGGATAGGATAGAGGATGGGATAGGATAGAGGATAGGATAGGAAAGAGGATAGGATAGGATAGAGGATAGGATAGGATAGAGGATAGGATAGGATAGAGGATAGGATAGGGGATTTGATAGGATACAGGATAGGATAGAATAGAGGATAGGATAGGGGTTTGATAGGATAGAGGATAGGATAGGATAGAAGATAGGATAGGATAGAGGATTGGATAGGATAGAGGATAGGATATGATAGAGGATAGGATAGGATAGAGGATAGGATAGGATAGAGGATTGGATAGGATAGAGGATAGGATATGATAGAGGATAGGATAGGATAGAGGATAGGATACGATAGAGGATACGATAGGATAGGATAGAGGGTAGGATAGGATAGAGGATAGGATGGGATAGAGGATAGGATAGGATAGAGGATAGGAGATGATAGAGGATAGGATAGGATAGAGGATTGGATAGGATAGAGGATAGGATATGATAGAGGATAGGATATGATAGAGGATAGGATAGGAAAGAGGATAGGATAGGATAGATGATAGGATTGGATAGAGGATAGGATAAGATAGAGGATAGGATAGTATAGAGGATAGGATATAATAGAGGATAGGATAGGATAGAGGATAGGATACGATAGAGGATACGATAGGATAGGATAGAGAATAGGATAGGATAGAGGATAGGACAGGACAGAGGATAGGATAGGATAGAGGATAGGTTAGGATAGAGGATAGGATAGGATAGAGGATAGGATAGGGTAGAGGATAGGATAGGACAGAGGATACGATAGGATAGGATAGAGAATAGGATAGGATAGAGAATAGGACAGGATAGAGGATAGGATAGGATAGAGGATAGGATAGGATAGAGGATAGGATACGATAGAGGATAGGATAGGATAGAGGATAGGATAGGGGATTGGATAGGATAGAGGATAGGAGACGATATGAGGATAGGATAGGATAGAGAATAGGATAGGATAGATGATATTATAGGAAAGAGGATAGGATATGATAGAGGATCGGATAGGATAGAGGATTGGATAGGATAGAGAATATGATACGGTAGACGATAGGGGATTGGATCGGATACAGGATAGGAGACGGTAGAGGATAGGATAGAGGATAGGATAGGATAGATGATAGGATAGGATAGAGGATAGGATAGGATAGAGGATAGGATAGGATAGAGGATAGGATAGGATAGAGGATGGGATAGGATAGGATAGAGGATTGGATAGGGGATTGGATAGGATAGAGGATAGGATAGGATAGAGGATAGGATAGGATAGAGTATAGGATAGGATAGAGGATAGGATAGGATAGAGGATAGGATAGGATAGAGGATAGGATAGGATAGAGGATAGGATAGGATAGAGGATAGGATAGGATAGAGGATAGGATAGGGTAGAGGATAGGATAGGATAGAGGATAGGATCGGATAGAGGATTGGATAGGGGATTGGATAGGATAGAGGATAGGATAGGATAGAGGATAGGATAGGATAGAGGATAGGATAGGATAGAGGATAGGATAGGATAGAGGATAGGATAGGATAGAGGATAGGATATGATAGAGGATAGGATAGGATAGATGATAGGATAGGATAGAGGATAGGATAGGATAGAGGATGGGATAGGATAGAGGATAGGATACGATAGAGGATAGGATAGGATAGAGGATAGGAAAGGATAGAGGATAGGATAGGATAGAGGATAGGATATGATAGAGCATACGATATTATAGAGGATAGGATAGGATAGAGGATCGGATAGGATAGAGGATTGGATAGGATAGAGGATACGATACTGTAGAGGATAGGATAGAGAATATGATACGGTAGACGATAGGGGATTGGATCGTATACAGGATAGGAGACGGTAGAGGATAGGATAGGATAGGATAGAGAATAGGATAGGGTAGAGGATAGGATAGGATAGAGGATAGGATAGGATAGGATAGAGGATAGGATAGAGGATAGGATAGGATAGAAGATAGGATCGGATAGAGGATAGGATAGGATAGAGGATAGGATAAGATAGAGGATAGGATAGGATAGAGGATAGGAAAGGGGATTGGATAGGATAGGATAGAGGATAGGATACGATAGAGGATACGATAGGATAGGATAGAGGATAGGATAGGATAGAAGAGAGGATAGGATAGAGGATAGGATAGGATAGGATAGAGAATAGGATAGGATAGAGGATAGGTTAGGATAGAGGATAGGATAGGATAGAGGATAGGATAGGGTAGAGGATAGGATAGGACAGAGGATACGATAGGATAGGATAGAGAATAGGATAGGATAGAGAATAGGACAGGATAGAGGATAGGATAGGATAGAGGATAGGATAGGATAGAGGATAGGATACGATAGAGGATAGGATAGGATAGAGGATAGGATAGGGGATTGGATAGGATAGAGGATAGGAGACGATATGAGGATAGGATAGGATAGAGAATAGGATAGGATAGATGATATTATAGGAAAGAGGATAGGATATGGTAGAGGATCGGATAGGATAGAGGATTGGATAGGATAGAGAATATGATACGGTAGACGATAGGGGATTGGATCGGATACAGGATAGGAGACGGTAGAGGATAGGATAGAGGATAGGATAGGATAGAGGATAGGATAGGATAGAGGATGGGATAGGATAGAGGATAGGATAGGAAAGAGGATAGGATAGGATAGAGGATAGGATAGGGTAGAGGATAGGATAGGATAGAGGATTGGATAGGATAGAGGATAGGATATGATAGAGGATAGGATAGGATAGAGGATAGGATACGATAGAGGATACGATAGGATAGGATAGAGGGTAGGATAGGATAGAGGATAGGATAGGATAGAGGATAGGATAGGATAGAGGATAGGAGATGATAGAGGATAGGATAGGATAGAGGATTGGATAGGATAGAGGATAGGATATGATAGAGGATAGGATATGATAGAGGATAGGATAGGAAAGAGGATAGGATAGGATAGATGATAGGATTGGATAGAGGATAGGATTAGATAGAGGATAGGATAGTATAGAGGATAGGATATAATAGAGGATAGGATAGGATAGAGGATAGGATACGATAGAGGATACGATAGGATAGGATAGAGGGTAGGATAGGATAGAGGATAGGATAGGACAGATGATATTATAGGAATGAGGATAGGATATGATAGAGGATACGATATTATAGGGGATAGGATAGTATAGATGATCGGATAGGATAGAGGATTGGATAGGATAGAGGATACGATACGATAGAGGATAGGATAGAGGATAGGGGATTGGATCGGATACAGGATAGGAGACGGTAGACGATAGGATGGGATAGGATAGAGGATAGGATAGGATAGAGGATAGGATACGATAGAGGATAGGATAAGATAGAGGATAGGATAGGATAGAGGATAGGAGATGCTAGAGGATAGGATAGGATAGAGGATAGGATAGGGGATTGGATAGGATAGAGGATAGGAGACGATATGAGGATAGGATAGGATAGAGAATAGGATAGGATAGATGATATTATAGGAAAGAGGATAGGATATGATAGAGCATACGATATTATAGAGGATAGGATAGGATAGAGGATCGGATAGGATAGAGGATTGGATAGGATAGAGGATACGATACTGTAGAGGATAGGATAGAGAATATGATACGGTAGACGATAGGGGATTGGATCGTATACAGGATAGGAGACGGTAGAGGATAGGATAGGATAGGATAGAGAATAGGATAGGATAGAGGATAGGTTAGGATAGAAGATAGGATAGGATACAGGATACGATAGGATAGGATAGAGAATAGGATAGGATAGAGGATAGGACAGGACAGAGGATAGGATAGGATAGAGGATAGGTTAGGATAGAGGATAGGATAGGATAGAGGATAGGATAGGGTAGAGGATAGGATAGGACAGAGGATACGATAGGATAGGATAGAGAAAAGGATAGGATAGAGAATAGGACAGGATAGAGGATAGGATAGGATAGAGGATAGGATAGGATAGAGGATAGGATACGATAGAGGATAGGATAGGATAGAGGATAGGATAGGATAGAGGATGGGATAGGATAGATGATAGGATAGGATAGAGGATTGGATAGGGGATTGGATAGGATAGAGGATAGGATAGGATAGAGGATAGGATAGGATAGAGGATAGGAGAGGATAGATGATAGGATAGGATAGATGATAGGATCGGATAGAGCATAGGATACGATAGAGGATAGGATATGATAGAGGATAGGATAGGATAGATGATAGGATAGGATAGAGCATAGGATACGATAGAGGATAGGATAGGGGATTGGATAGGATAGAGGATAGGATAGGACAGATGATATTATAGGAATGAGGATAGGATATGATAGAGGATACGATATTATAGAGGATAGGATAGGATAGAGGATCGGATAGGATAGAGGATTGGATAGGATAGAGGATACGATACGATAGAGGATAGGATAGAGGATAGGGGATTGGATCGGATACAGGATAGGAGACGGTAGACGATAGGATTGGATAGGATAGAGGATAGGATAGGATAGAGGATGGGATAGGATAGAGGATACGATACTGTAGAGGATAGGATAGAGAATATGATACGGTAGACGATAGGGGATTGGATCGTATACAGGATAGGAGACGGTAGAGGATAGGATAGGATAGGATAGAGAATAGGATAGGATAGAGGATAGGTTAGGATAGAAGATAGGATAGGATACAGGATACGATAGGATAGGATAGAGAATAGGATAGGATAGAGGATAGGACAGGACAGAGGATAGGATAGGATAGAGGATAGGATAGGATAGAGGATAGGATATGATAGAGGATAGGATAGGATAGAGGATAGAATAGGATAGAGGATAGGATAGGATAGAGGATTGGATAGGATAGAGGATAGGATATGATAGAGGATAGGATATGATAGAGGATAGGATAGGATAGAGGATAGGATAGGATAGATGATAGGATTGGATAGAGGATAGGATAAGATAGAGGATAGGATAGGATAGGATAGAGGGTAGGATAGGATAGAGGATAGGATAGGATAGAGGATAGGATACGATAGAGGATACGATAGGATAGGATAGAGGGTAGGATAGGATAGAGGATGGGACAGGACAGAGGATAGGATAGGATAGAGGATAGGTTAGGATAGAGGATAGGATGGGATAGAGGATAGGATAGGATAGAGGATAGAATAGGATAGAGGATAGGATAGGATAGAGGATTGGATAGGATAGAGGATAGGATATGATAGAGGATAGGATATGATAGAGGATAGGATAGGATAGAGGATAGGATAGGATAGATGATAGGATTGGATAGAGGATAGGATAAGATAGAGGATAGGATAGTATAGAGGATAGGATATAATAGAGGATAGAATAGGTTACGATAGAGGATACGATAGGATAGGATAGAGGGTAGGATAGGATAGAGGATAGGATAGGATAGAGGATAGGATACGATAGAGGATACGATAGGATAGGATAGAGGGTAGGATAGGATAGAGGATGGGACAGGACAGAGGATAGGATAGGATAGAGGATAGGTTAGGATAGAGGATAGGATGGGATAGAGGATAGGATAGGATAGAGGATAGAATAGGATAGAGGATAGGATAGGATAGAGGATTGGATAGGATAGAGGATAGGATATGATAGAGGATAGGATATGATAGAGGATAGGATAGGATAGAGGATAGGATAGGATAGATGATAGGATTGGATAGAGGATAGGATAAGATAGAGGATAGGATAGTATAGAGGATAGGATATAATAGAGGATAGAATAGGTTACGATAGAGGATACGATAGGATAGGATAGAGGGTAGGATAGGATAGAGGATAGGATAGGATAGAGGATAGGATACGATAGAGGATACGATAGGATAGGATAGAGGGTAGGATAGGATAGAGGATGGGACAGGACAGAGGATAGGATAGGATAGAGGATAGGTTAGGATAGAGGATAGGATGGGATAGAGGATAGGATAGGATAGAGGATAGAATAGGATAGAGGATAGGATAGGATAGAGGATTGGATAGGATAGAGGATAGGATATGATAGAGGATAGGATATGATAGAGGATAGGATAGGATAGAGGATAGGATAGGATAGATGATAGGATTGGATAGAGGATAGGATAAGATAGAGGATAGGATAGTATAGAGGATAGGATATAATAGAGGATAGAATAGGTTACGATAGAGGATACGATAGGATAGGATAGAGGGTAGGATAGGATAGAGGATAGGATAGGATAGAGGATAGGATACGATAGAGGATACGATAGGATAGGATAGAGGGTAGGATAGGATAGAGGATAGGATAGGATAAAGGATAGGATAGGATAGAGGATAGGTTAGGATAGAAGAGAGGATAGGATAGAGGATAGGATAGGATAGAGAATAGGATAGGATAGAGGATAGGTTAGGATAGAGGATAGGATAGGATAGAGGATAGGATAGGGTAGAGGATAGGATAGGACAGAGGATACGATAGGATAGGATAGAGAATAGGATAGGATAGAGAATAGGACAGGATAGAGGATAGGATAGGGTAGAGGATAGGATAGGATAGAGGATAGGATACGATAGAGGATAGGATAGGATAGAGGATAGGATAGGGGATTGGATAGGATAGAGGATAGGAGACGATATGAGGATAGGATAGGATAGAGAATAGGATAGGACATATGATATTATAGGAAAGAGGATAGGATATGATAGAGGATCGGATAGGATAGAGGATTGGATAGGATAGAGAATATGATACGGTAGACGATAGGGGATTGGATCGGATACAGGATAGGAGACGGTAGAGGATAGGATAGAGGATAGGATAGGATAGATGATAGGATAGGATAGAGGATAGGATAGGATAGAGGATAGGATAGGATAGAGGATGGGATAGGATAGATGATAGGATAGGATAGAGGATTGGATAGGGGATTGGATAGGATAGAGGATAGGATAGGATAGAGGATAGGATAGGATAGAGGATAGGATAGGATAGAGGATAGGATAGGATAGAGGATAGGATAGGATAGAGGATAGGATAGGATAGAGGATAGGATAGGATAGAGGATAGGATAGGATAGAGGATAGGATAGGATAGAGGATAGGATAGGATAGAGGATATGATAGGATAGAGGATAGGATAGGATAGAGGATAGGATAGAGGATAGGAGACGATATGAGGATAGGATAGGATAGAGAATAGGATAAGGTAGATGATAATATAGGAAGGAGGATAGGATATGATAGAGCATACGATATTATAGAGGATAGAATAGGATAGGATAGAGGATCGGATAGGATAGAGGATACGATACGATAGAGGATAGGATAGAGGATAGGGGATTGGATCGGATACAGGATAGGAGACGGTAGACGATAGGATTGGATAGGATAGAGAATAAGATAGGATAGGGGATAGGTTAGGATAGAGGATAGGATGGGATAGAGGATAGGATAATATAGAGGATAGAATAGGATAGAGGATAGGATAGGATAGAGGATACGATAGGATATTATAGAGGATAGGATAGGATAGAGGATTGGATAGGATAGAGGATAGGATATGATAGAGGATAGGATATGATAGAGGATAGGATAGGATAGAGGATAGGATAGGATAGATGATAGGATTCGATAGAGGATAGGATAAGATAGAGGATAGGATAGTATAGAGGATAGGATATAATAGAGGATAGGATAGGATAGAGGATAGGATACGATAGAGGATACGATAGGATAGGATAGAGGGTAGGATAGGATAGAGGATAGGATAGGACAGATGATATTATAGGAATGAGGATAGGATATGATAGAGGATACGATATTATAGAGGATAGGATAGTATAGATGATCGGATAGGATAGAGGATTGGATAGGATAGAGGATACGATACGATAGAGGATAGGATAGAGGATAGGGGATTGGATCGGATACAGGATAGGAGACGGTAGACGATAGGATGGGATAGGATAGAGGATAGGATAGGATAGAGGATAGGATACGATAAGGGATAGGATAAGATAGAGGATAGGATAGGATAGAGGATAGGAGGTGTTAGAGGATAGGATAGGATAGAGGATAGGATAGGGGATTGGATAGGATAGAGGATAGGAGACGATATGAGGATAGGATAGGATAGAGAATAGGATAGGATAGATGATATTATAGGAAAGAGGATAGGATATGATAGAGCATACGATATTATAGAGGATAGGATAGGATAGAGGATAGGATACGATAGAGGATACGATAGGAAAGGATAGAGGGTAGGATAGGATAGAGGATAGGATAGGATAAAGGATAGGATAGGATAGAGGATAGGTTAGGATAGAAGAGAGGATAGGATAGAGGATAGGATAGGATAGGATAGAGAATAGGATAGGATAGAGGATAGGTTAGGATAGAGGATAGGATAGGATAGAGGATAGGATAGGGTAGAGGATAGGATAGGACAGAGGATACGATAGGATAGGATAGAGAATAGGATAGGATAGAGAATAGGACAGGATAGAGGATAGGATAGGGTAGAGGATAGGATAGGATAGAGGATAGGATACGATAGAGGATAGGATAGGATAGAGGATAGGATAGGGGATTGGATAGGATAGAGGATAGGAGACGATATCAGGATAGGATAGGATAGAGAATAGGATAGGACAGATGATATTATAGGAAAGAGGATAGGATATGATAGAGGATCGGATAGGATAGAGGATTGGATAGGATAGAGAATATGATACGGTAGACGATAGGGGATTGGATCGGATACAGGATAGGAGACGGTAGAGGATAGGATAGAGGATAGGATAGGATAGATGATAGGATAGGATAGAGGATAGGATAGGATAGAGGATAGGATAGGATAGAGGATAGGATAGGATAGAGGATGGGATAGGATAGATGATAGGATAGGATAGAGGATTGGATAGGGGATTGGATAGGATAGAGGATAGGATAGGATAGAGGATAGGATAGGATAGAGGATAGGATAGGATAGAGGATAGGATAGGATAGAGGATAGGATAGGATAGAGGATAGGATAGGATAGAGGATAGGATAGAGGATAGGATAGGATAGAGGATAGGATAGGATAGAGGATAGGATAGGATAGAGGATAGGATAGGATAGAGGATATGATAGGATAGAGGATAGGATAGGATAGAGGATAGGATAGAGGATAGGAGACGATATGAGGATAGGATAGGATAGAGAATAGGATAAGGTAGATGATAATATAGGAAGGAGGATAGGATATGATAGAGCATACGATATTATAGAGGATAGAATAGGATAGGATAGAGGATCGGATAGGATAGAGGATACGATACGATAGAGGATAGGATAGAGGATAGGGGATTGGATCGGATACAGGATAGGAGACGGTAGACGATAGGATTGGATAGGATAGAGGATAGGATAGGATAGAGGATGGGATAGGGGATTGGATAGCATAGAGGATAGGAGACGATATGAGGATAGGATAGGATAGAGAATATGTTATTATAGATGATATTATAGGAAAGAGGATAGGATATGATAGAGGATCGGATAGGATAGAGGATTGGATAGGATAGAGGATAGGATAGGATAGATGATAGGATAGGATAGAGGATAGGATAGGATAGAGGATAGGATAGGATAGAGGATAGGATACGATAGAGGATACGATAGGATAGGATTGAGGGTAGGATAGGATAGAGGATAGGATAGGATAGAGGATAGGATAGGATAGAGGATAGGAGATGATAGAGGATAGGATAGGATAGAGGATAGGATAGGGGATTGGATAGGATAGAGGATAGGAGACGATATGAGGATAGGATAGGATAGAGAATAGGATAGGATAGATGATATTATAGGAAAGAGGATAGGATATGATAGAGCATACGATATTATAGAGGATAGGATAGGATAGAGGATCGGATAGGATAGAGGATTGGATAGGATAGAGGATACGATACTGTAGAGGATAGGATAGAGAATATGATACGGTAGACGATAGGGGATTGGATCGTATACAGGATAGGAGACGGTAGAGGATAGGATAGGGTAGGATAGAGAATAAGATAGGATAGAGGATAGGTTAGGACAGAGGATAGGATGGGATAGAGGATAGGATAGGATAGAGGATAGAATAGGATAGAGGATAGGATAGGATAGAGGATACGATAGGATATTATAGAGGATAGGATAGGATAGAGGATTGGATAGGATAGAGGATAGGATATGATAGAGGATAGGATATGATAGAGGATAGGATAGGATAGAGGATAGGATAGGATAGATGATAGGATTCGATAGAGGATAGGATAAGATAGAGGATAAGATAGTATAGAGGATAGGATATAATAGAGGATAGGATAGGATAGAGGATAGGATACGATAGAGGATACGATAGGATAGGATAGAGGGTAGGATAGGATAGAGGATAGGATAGGACAGATGATATTATAGGAATGAGGATAGGATATGATAGAGGATACGATATTATAGAGGATAGGATAGTATAGATGATCGGATAGGATAGAGGATTGGATAGGATAGAGGATACGATACGATAGAGGATAGGATAGAGGATAGGGGATTGGATCGGATACAGGATAGGAGACGGTAGACGATAGGATGGGATAGGATAGAGGATAGGATAGGATAGAGGATAGGATACGATAAGGGATAGGATAAGATAGAGGATAGGATAGGATAGAGGATAGGAGGTGTTAGAGGATAGGATAGGATAGAGGATAGGATAGGGGATTGGATAGGATAGAGGATAGGAGACGATATGAGGATAGGATAGGATAGAGAATAGGATAGGATAGATGATATTATAGGAAAGAGGATAGGATATGATAGAGCATACGATATTATAGAGGATAGGATAGGATAGAGGATCGGATAGGATAGAGGATTGGATAGGATAGAGGATACGATACTGTAGAGGATAGGATAGAGAATATGATACGGTAGACGATAGGGGATTGGATCGTATACAGGATAGGAGACGGTAGAGGATAGGATAGGATAGGATAGAGAATAGGATAGGATAGAGGATAGGTTAGGATAGAAGATAGGATAGGATACACGATACGATAGGATAGGATAGAGAATAGGATAGGATAGAGGATAGGACAGGACAGAGGATAGGATAGGATAGAGGATAGGTTAGGATAGAGGATAGGATGGGATAGAGGATAGGATAGGATAGAGGATAGAATAGGATAGAGGATAGGATAGGATAGAGGATTGGATAGGATAGAGGATAGGATATGATAGAGGATAGGATATGATAGAGGATAGGATAGGATAGAGGATAGGATAGGATAGATGATAGGATTGGATAGAGGATAGGATAAGATAGAGGATAGGATAGTATAGAGGATAGGATATAATAGAGGATAGAATAGGATACGATAGAGGATACGATAGGATAGGATAGAGGGTAGGATAGGATAGAGGATAGGATAGGATAGAGGATAGGATACGCTAGAGGATACGATAGGATAGGATAGAGGGTAGGATAGGATAGAGGATAGGATAGGATAAAGCATAGGATAGGA
This sequence comes from Halictus rubicundus, assembly GCF_050948215.1. Taxonomy (NCBI): domain Eukaryota; kingdom Metazoa; phylum Arthropoda; class Insecta; order Hymenoptera; family Halictidae; genus Halictus; species Halictus rubicundus. The sequence goes on along the minus strand of NW_027488757.1, from coordinate 416,585 downwards.
TAGAGGATAGGTTAGGATAGAAGAGAGGATAGGATAGAGGATAGGATAGGATAGGATAGAGAATAGGATAGGATAGAGGATAGGTTAGGATAGAGGATAGGATAGGATAGAGGATAGGATAGGGTAGAGGATAGGATAGGACAGAGGATACGATAGGATAGGATAGAGAATAGGATAGGATAGAGAATAGGACAGGATAGAGGATAGGATAGGATAGAGGATAGGATAGGATAGAGGATAGGATACGATAGAGGATAGGATAGGATAGAGGATAGGATAGGGGATTGGATAGGATAGAGGATAGGAGACGATATGAGGATAGGATAGGATAGAGAATAGGATAGGACAGATGATATTATAGGAAAGAGGATAGGATATGATAGAGGATCGGATAGGATAGAGGATTGGATAGGATAGAGAATATGATACGGTAGACGATAGGGGATTGGATCGGATACAGGATAGGAGACGGTAGAGGATAGGATAGAGGATAGGATAGGATAGATGATAGGATAGGATAGAGGATAGGATAGGATAGAGGATAGGATAGGATAGAGGATAGGATAGGATAGAGGATGGGATAGGATAGATGATAGGATAGGATAGAGGATTGGATAGGGGATTGGATAGGATAGAGGATAGGATAGGATAGAGGATAGGATAGGATAGAGGATAGGATAGGATAGAGGATAGGATAGGATAGAGGATAGGATAGGATAGAGGATAGGATAAGATAGAGGATAGGATAGGATAGAGGATAGGATAGGATAGAGGATATGATAGGATAGAGGATAGGATAGGATAGAGGATAGGATAGAGGATAGGAGACGATATGAGGATAGGATAGGATAGAGAATAGGATAAGGTAGATGATATTATAGGAAGGAGGATAGGATATGATAGAGCATACGATATTATAGAGGATAGAATAGGATAGGATAGAGGATCGGATAGGATAGAGGATGGGATAGGATAGAGGATACGATACTATAGAGGATAGGATAGAGAATATGATACGGTAGACGATAGGGGCTTGGATCGTATACAGGATAGGAGACGGTAGAGGATAGGATAGGATAGGATAGAGAATAGGATAGGATAGAGGATAAGTTAGGATAGAAGATAGGAAATGATAGACGATAGGACAGGATAGAGGATAGGATAGGATAGAGGATAGGATAGGATAGAGGATAGGATAGGATAGAGGATACGATAGGATAGAGGATTGGATAGGGGATTGGATAGGATAGAGGATAGGATAGGATAGAGGATAGGATAGGATAGAGGATAGGATAGGATAGAGGATAGGATAGGATAGAGGATAGAATAGGATAGAGGATAGGATAGGATAGAGGATTGGATAGGATAGAGGATAGGATATGATAGAGGATAGGATATGATAGAGGATAGGATAGGATAGAGGATAGGATAGGATAGATGATAGGATTGGATAGAGGATAGGATAAGATAGAGGATAGGATAGTATAGAGGATAGGATATAATAGAGGATAGAATAGGTTACGATAGAGGATACGATAGGATAGGATAGAGGGTAGGATAGGATAGTGGATAGGATAGGATAGAGGATAGGATACGATAGAGGATACGATAGGATAGGATAGAGGGTAGGATAGGATAGAGGATAGGATAGGATAAAGGATAGGATAGGATAGAGGATAGGTTAGGATAGAAGAGAGGATAGGATAGAGGATAGGATAGGATAGGATAGAGAATAGGATAGGATAGAGGATAGGTTAGGATAGAGGATAGGATAGGATAGAGGATAGGATAGGGTAGAGGATAGGATAGGACAGAGGATACGATAGGATAGGATAAAGAATAGGATAGGATAGAGAATAGGACAGGATAGAGGATAGGATAGGGTAGAGGATAGGATAGGATAGAGGATAGGATACGATAGAGGATAGGATAGGATAGAGGATAGGATAGGGGATTGGATAGGATAGAGGATAGGAGACGATATGAGGATAGGATAGGATAGAGAATAGGATAGGACAGATGATATTATAGGAAAGAGGATAGGATATGATAGAGGATCGGATAGGATAGAGGATTGGATAGGATAGAGAATATGATACGGTAGACGATAGGGGATTGGATCGGATACAGGATAGGAGACGGTAGAGGATAGGATAGAGGATAGGATAGAATAGATGATAGGATAGGATAGAGGATAGGATAGGATAGAGGATAGGATAGGATAGAGGATAGGATAGGATAGAGGATGGGATAGGATAGATGATAGGATAGGATAGAGGATTGGATAGGGGATTGGATAGGATAGAGGATAGGATAGGATAGAGGATAGGATAGGATAGAGGATAGGATAGGATAGAGGATGGGATAGGATAGATGATAGGATAGGATAGAGGATTGGATAGGGGATTGGATAGGATAGAGGATAGGATAGGATAGAGGATAGGATAGGATAGAGGATAGGATAGGATAGAGGATAGGATAGGATAGAGGATAGGATAGGATAGAGGATAGGATAGGATAGAGGATAGGATAGGATAGAGGATATGATAGGATAGAGGATAGGATAGGATAGAGGATAGGATAGATGATAGGAGACGATATGAGGATAGGATAGGATAGAGAATAGGATAAGGTAGATGATAATATAGGAAGGAGGATAGGATATGATAGAGCATACGATATTATAGAGGATAGAATAGGATAGGATAGAGGATCGGATAGGATAGAGGATACGATACGATAGAGGATAGGATAGAGGATAGGGGATTGGATCGGATACAGGATAGGAGACGGTAGACGATAGGATTGGATAGGATAGAGGATAGGATAGGATAGAGGATGGGATAGGGGATTGGATAGCATAGAGGATAGGAGACGATATGAGGATAGGATAGGATAGAGAATATGTTATTATAGATGATATTATAGGAAAGAGGATAGGATATGATAGAGGATCGGATAGGATAGAGGATTGGATAGGATAGAGGATAGGATAGGATAGATGATAGGATAGGATAGAGGATAGGATAGGATAGAGGATAGGATAGGATGGAGGATAGGATACGATAGAGGATACGATAGGATAGGATAGAGGGTAGGATAGGATAGAGGATAGGATAGGATAGAGGATAGGATAGGATAGAGGATAGGAGATGATAGAGGATAGGATAGGATAGAGGATAGGATAGGGGATTGGATAGGATAGAGGATAGGAGACGATATGAGGATAGGATAGGATAGAGAATAGGATAGGATAGATGATATTATAGGAAAGAGGATAGGATATGATAGAGCATACGATATTATAGAGGATAGGATAGGATAGAGGATCGGATAGGATAGAGGATTGGATAGGATAGAGGATACGATACTGTAGAGGATAGGATAGAGAATATGATACGGTAGACGATAGGGGATTGGATCGTATACAGGATAGGAGACGGTAGAGGATAGGATAGGATAGGATAGAGAATAAGATAGGATAGAGGATAGGTTAGGATAGAGGATAGGATGGGATAGAGGATAGGATAGGATAGAGGATAGAATAGGATAGAGGATAGGATAGGATAGAGGATACGATAGGATATTATAGAGGATAGGATAGGATAGAGGATTGGATAGGATAGAGGATAGGATATGATAGAGGATAGGATATGATAGAGGATAGGATAGGATAGAGGATAGGATAGGATAGATGATAGGATTCGATAGAGGATAGGATAAGATAGAGGATAGGATAGTATAGAGGATAGGATATAATAGAGGATAGGATAGGATAGAGGATAGGATACGATAGAGGATACGATAGGATAGGATAGAGGGTAGGATAGGATAGAGGATAGGATAGGACAGATGATATTATAGGAATGAGGATAGGATATGATAGAGGATACGATATTATAGATGATAGGATAGTATAGATGATCGGATAGGATAGAGGATTGGATAGGATAGAGGATACGATACGATAGAGGATAGGATAGAGGATAGGGGATTGGATCGGATACAGGATAGGAGACGGTAGACGATAGGATGGGATAGGATAGAGGATAGGATAGGATAGAGGATAGGATACGATAAGGGATAGGATAAGATAGAGGATAGGATAGGATAGAGGATAGGAGGTGTTAGAGGATAGGATAAGATAGAGGATAGGATATTGGATTGGATAGGATAGAGGATAGGAGACGATATGAGGATAGGATAGGATAGAGAATAGGATAGGATAGATGATATTATAGGAAAGAGGATAGGATATGATAGAGCATACGATATTATAGAGGATAGTATAGGATAGAGGATCGGATAGGATAGAGGATTGGATAGGATAGAGGATACGATACTGTAGAGGATAGGATAGAGAATATGATACGGTAGACGATAGGGGATTGGATCGTATACAGGATAGGAGACGGTGGAGGATAGGATAGGATAGGATAGAGAATAGGATAGGATAGAGGATAGGTTAGGATAGAAGATAGGATAGGATACAGGATACGATAGGATAGGATAGAGAATAGGATAGGATAGAGGATAGGACGGGACAGAGGATAGGATAGGATAGAGGATAGGTTAGGATAGAGGATAGGATGGGATAGAGGATAGGATGGGATAGAGGATAGGATAGGATAGAGGATAGAATAGGATGGAGGATAGGATAGGATAGAGGATTGGATAGGATAGAGGATAGGATATGATAGAGGATAGGATATGATAGAGGATAGGATAGGATAGAGGATAGGATAGGATAAATGATAGGATTGGATAGAGGATAGGATAAGATAGAGGATAGGATAGTATAGAGGATAGGATATAATAGAGGATAGAATAGGATACGATAGAGGATACGATAGGATAGGATAGAGGGTAGGATAGGATAGAGGATAGGATAGGATAGAGGATAGGATACGATAGAGGATACGATAGGATAGGATAGAGGGTAGGATAGGATAGAGGATAGGATAGGATAAAGCATAGGATAGGATAGAGGATAGGTTAGGATAGAAGAGAGGATAGGATAGAGGATAGGATAGGATAGGATAGAGAATAGGATAGGATAGAGGATAGGTTAGGATAGAGGATAGGATAGGATAGAGGATAGGATAGGGTAGAGGATAGGATAGGACAGAGGATACGATAGGATAGGATAGAGAATAGGATAGGATAGAGAATAGGACAGGATAGAGGATAGGATAGGATAGAGGATAGGATAGGATAGAGGATAGGATACGATACAGGATAGGATAGGATAGAGGATAGGATAGGGGATTGGATAGGATAGAGGATAGGAGACGATATGAGGATAGGATAGGATAGAGAATAGGATAGGACAGATGATATTATAGGAAAGAGGATAGGATATGATAGAGGATCGGATAGGATAGAGGATTGGATAGGATAGAGAATATGATACGGTAGACGATAGGGGATTGGATCGGATACAGGATAGGAGACGGTAGAGGATAGGATAGAGGATAGGATAGGATAGATGATAGGATAGGATAGAGGATAGGATAGGATAGAGGATAGGATAGGATAGAGGATAGGATAGGATAGAGGATGGGATAGGATAGATGATAGGATAGGATAGAGGATTGGATAGGGGATTGGATAGGATAGAGGATAGGATAGGATAGAGGATAGGATAGGATAGAGGATAGGATAGGATAGAGGATAGGATAGGATAGAGGATAGGATAGGATAGAGGATAGGATAAGATAGAGGATAGGATAGGATAGAGGATAGGATAGGATAGAGGATATGATAGGATAGAGGATAGGATAGGATAGAGGATAGGATAGAGGATAGGAGACGATATGAGGATAGGATAGGATAGAGAATAGGATAAGGTAGATGATATTATAGGAAGGAGGATAGGATATGATAGAGCATACGATATTATAGAGGATAGAATAGGATAGGATAGAGGATCGGATAGGATAGAGGATGGGATAGGATAGAGGATACGATACTATAGAGGATAGGATAGAGAATATGATACGGTAGACGATAGGGGCTTGGATCGTATACAGGATAGGAGACGGTAGAGGATAGGATAGGATAGGATAGAGAATAGGATAGGATAGAGGATAGGTTAGGATAGAAGATAGGATATGATAGACGATAGGACAGGATAGAGGATAGGATAGGATAGAGGATAGGATAGGATAGAGGATAGGATAGGATAGAGGATACGATAGGGTAGAGGATACGATAGGATAGGATATAGAATAGGATAGGATAGAGGATAGGACAGGACAGAGGGTAGGATAGGATAGAGGATAGGATAGGATAGAGGATAGGATGGGATAGAGGATAGGATAGGATAGAGGATAGGATAGGATAGAGGATAGGATATGATAGAGGATAGGATAGGATAGATGATAGGATAGGATAGAGGATAGGATAGGATAGAGGATGGGATAGGGTTGAGGATAGAATAGGATAGAGGATAGGATAGGACTGAGGATAGGATAGGATAGGGAATACGATAGGATAGATGATATTATAGGAAAGAGGATAGGATATGATAGAGGATACGATATGATAGATGATAGGATAGGATAGAGGATAGGTTAGGATAGAGGATAGGATAGGATAGAGGATATAATAGGGTAGAGGATAGGATAGGATAGAGGATAGTATAGGATAGAGGATAGGATCGGATAGAGGATTGGATAGGGGATTGGATAGGATACAGGATAGGATAGGATAGAGGATAGGATAGGATAGAGGATAGGATAGGATAGAGGATAGGATAGGATAGAGGATAGGATAGGATAGAGGATAGGATAGGATAGAGGATAGGATATGATAGAGCATACGATATTATAGAGGATAGGACAGGATAGAGGATAGGATAGGGGATTGGATAGGATAGAGGATAGGATAGGATAGAGGATAGGATACGATAGAGGATACGATAGGATAGGATAGAGGATAGGATAGAGGATAGGATAGGATAGAGGATAGGATATGATAGAGGATAGGATAGGATAGATGATAGGATAGGATAGAGGATAGGATAGGATAGAGGATAGGATAGGGTAGAGGAGAGGATAGGATAGAGGATAGGATAGGGTAGAAGATAGGATAGGGGATTGGATAGGATAGAGGATAGGATAGGATAGAGGATAGGAGACGATATGAGGTGTAACGTGGACCTCCACTCGCCGCGTAGGAAGGCGGGGGCGGGGTCCACTCCGGGAATTTATGGGCTCAGAGGCCGGGCCGCGTACGGCCGTGAATACGCGGTCCTCCCGGTACTAACCGATTCTCGAAGGTTCTCGGAAATCGGGAAGAGCCTACTGCTCGGGCGCCAGGCACCGGACGGGTGCCACGCGAAACGAGAACGAAGCCCGCCCTTAGCCGAAGCTGAGGGCGGGAGGTGAACCTTCGGGAACCGCGAGAAGGTCGAGAGGCGCGAGAAGGGCCGGGGGTTCGGACACGGAAGGGAACGAGGACAGCCCTCATGGCAGGGCGGATCGCGCAGGTGGAAATATCGGTAGTCAGACTGGGCTCTACAATTTTATTGGCGTCGGTGGTTTTACAAAGCCGCGGCCACGTGGCCGCACCCGAGGGCCCGCGCTCTTCGTACACAGTTTGCGGTAAGGTGGAGGGTTCGCAACGCGCTGTTGTCGATCGGTAAAATACGCCGCGGGGGTGCGGTAGATCGGCTCGAGAATAGCCCCTCGCCGAAGCGAGGGTTTCGCGGCACGCAGGTGGTCGGCGCGATCACGGTATGACTGTCGCGGCGCGGTTTCGGTTCTGACGGACGGCGAACGCTCGGCGAAAACCTCGCGATAGACTATGCTACGGCTCGATAGGAATAACGCGAAATGTAACGTAACAAACAGATGGTTGCAAACGATAACGGCGGCAGCTCCTCCGAGGAAGACTTCCGCGCGATATTTTTCCGGGAACTCGCAGCCGAGACTCAAGGTACCGGTGAATTCGGTACTAGCGGAATGTCCGAGGCGAGAAGCGCCTCGGCGCGCGAAAACTCGGGGAACGAGACGCGATATTACGCGTCCGACGGGCGATCCGCGAGCTCGCGTTGCCGCGAGGGCACGGAATCGTCGTCGGCCGACCTCGTTTGTTCCCCGACAGAGCCTGGCGAACCAACTCGCGAAAAATACACGAAAAGGGTCACTTAAGGGACTCACCGTTCCTGTCGGTACTACTGCCGCCTTCTGTCGCGGTTCGGCCCGCCTCGCTCGGGATGGTCTACCGGGTGTTCGGCTCTGGCTTCCTGTCGGTATCGAGATCGTGGTCCCGCGGTAGCTCGATATCGGAATTACACGCACTTCGCGTGGACGGTAATCGGGACGAGTTTCGATAGAGCCGGTTACACGGCGGTCCGGGCTGGTTCGGTAATTTGAGACACGATTCCGTACGGAAGTCACCGCGACAGTAATTCGGCCTAGTCCGTTCGCGTTACGGCAGGGTCCTCGCATCCCCACTCCTGGCCGTAGCCCGGCTTTTCCTCTAATAGGGCGCGCGTCTGGCGCGAGATTCGGAACTCGCAGGATCGTGCCTACGTCGGGTCCTTGGGCCCCAGACCTTACGCGAAAATCATTCCGAAATTGACACGCGGGGCAGATCGGTGACCTACCCCGGTATGGAGAGGGGGGGGCGCCTACACCACCCTCGCCGAGGCCCCTTGCAATTGGCTAGGTGAGGCGACGGCAGGACCGCGAAATAGGTTGTCGGGTGGTCGACAGGGGCCTTCGTCCCGCTTCGTCACCTCCGGGTTGTCTGGCCCGTGTGTGGCGTCGCCCATTCCTCGTTATTACCGGTGCACCGGATTTGCGTAATGGCCATGGTTTGGCGTAGGTGGTCCCGCGAAGCGCTGTGCCCTTTCTTCAGGTCGGCTGGATGCCGGGGCGCCGCTCGCGTACCTGAAACTTGCCGGGCTCGGCGTGCGCGAAAGGGTGAAAGTACGCGTTTCCTGTCGATTCGGGAGTTCCTCGGGGAGCGCTTCCTAACCTATCGAGCCGTGGTTCTATTCGCGACAACGTGTTTTACGGCAGTCCGGTCCCTTCGTTCGGTTGTTAGGGACCCTTAAGGGCGGCGGGGTTTGTGCGACGTCACAGAGGATAGGATAGGATAGAGAATAGGATATTATAGATGATATTATAGGAAAGAGGATAGGATATGATAGAGGATCGGATAGGATAGAGGATAGGATAAGATAGAGGATAGGATAGGATAGAGGATAGGATAGAGGATTGGATAGGATAGAGAATATGATACGGTAGACGATAGGGGATTGGATCGGATACAGGATAGGAGACGGTAGAGGATAGGATAGGATAGGATAGAGGATAGGTTAGGATAGAGGATACGATAGGATACAGGATAGGATAGGGTAGAGGATAGGATAGGATAGAGGATAGGATAGGATAGAGGATTGGATAGGGGATTGGATAGGATAGAGGATAGGATACGATAGAGGATAGGATAGGATAGAGGATAGGATAGGATAGAGGATAGGATAGGATAGAGGATAGGACATGATAGCGGATAGGATATGATAGAGGATAGGATAGGATAGATGATAGGATAGGATAGAGGATAGGATAGGATAGAGGATAGGATACGATAGAGGATAGGATAGGATAGAGGATAGGATACGATAGAGGATAGGATAGGATAGAGGATAGGATAGGGGATTGGATAGGATAGAGGATAGGAGACGATATGAGGATAGGATAGGATAGAGAATAGGATAGGATAGAGGATAGGTTAGGATAGAGGATAGGATAGGATACAGGATAGGATAGGGTAGAGGATAGGATAGGATAGAGGATAGGATAGGATAGAGGATAGGATAGGATAGAGCATAGGATAGGATAGAGGATAGGATAGGATAGAGGATAGGATAGGATAGATGATAGGATAGGATAGAGGATAGGATAAGATGGAGGATAGGATAGGATAGAGGATAGGATAGGATAGAGGATAGGATACGATAGAGGATACGATAGGATAGGATAGAGGATAGGATAGGATAGAGGATAGGATAGGATAGAGGATAGGATACGATAGAGGATAGGATCGGATAGAGGATAGGATAGGGGATTGGATAGAATAAAGGATAGGATATGATAGAGGATAGAATTGTATAGAGGATAGGATAGTATAGAGGATAGGATATAATAGAGGATAGGATAGGATAGAGGATAGGATAGGATAGAGGATAGGATAGGATAGAGGATAGGATAGGATAGAGGATAGGATAGGATAGAGGATAGGTTAGGATAGAGGATACGATAGGATAGGATAGAGAATAGGATAGGATAGAGGATAGGACATGATAGCAGATAGGATAGGATAGAGGATAGGATATCATAGAGGATATGATAGGATAGAGGATAGGATAGGATAGAGGTTAGGATAGGGTAGAGGATAGGATAGGATAGAGGGTAGGATCGGATACAGGATAGGATATAGGATTATATAGGATAGGCGATAGGATAAGATAGAGGATAGGATAGGATATAGGATTATATAGGATAGGCGATAGGATAAGATAGAGGATAGGATAGGATAGCGGAAAGGGTAGGATAGAGTATAGAATAGGATGGAGGAAATGATAGGATAGATGCTAGGATATGATAGAGAATAGGATAGTGGATAGGATAGAGGATATTATAGGATAGAGGATAGGATAGGATAGCGGATAGGATAGGATGGAGTATAGGACAGAATTGAGGATAGGATAGGGTTGAGGATAGAATAGGATAGAGGATAGGATAGGACTGAGGATAGGATAGGATAGGGAATAGGATAGGATAGATGATATTATAGGAAAGAGGATAGGATATGATAGAGGATACGATATTATAGAGGATATTATAGGATAGAGGATCGGATAGAATAGAGGATCGGATAGGATAGAGGATTGGATAGGATAGAGAATATGATACGGTAGACGATAGGGGATTGGATCGGATACAGGATAGGAGACGGTAGAGGATAGGATAGGATAGGATAGAGGATAGGTTAGGATAGAGGATACGATAGGATACAGGATAGGATAGGGTAGAGGATAGGATAGGATAGAGGATAGGATAGGATAGAGGATTGGATAGGGGATTGGATAGGATAGAGGATAGGATACGATAGAGGATAGGATAGGATAGAGGATAGGATAGGATAGAGGATAGGATAGGATAGAGGATAGGACATGATAGCGGATAGGATATGATAGAGGATAGGATAGGATAGATGATAGGATAGGATAGAGGATAGGATAGGATAGAGGATAGGATACGATAGAGGATAGGATAGGATAGAGGATAGGATACGATAGAGGATAGGATAGGATAGAGGATAGGATAGGGGATTGGATAGGATAGAGGATAGGAGACGATATGAGGATAGGATAGGATAGAGAATAGGATAGGATAGAGGATAGGTTAGGATAGAGGATAGGATAGGATACAGGATAGGATAGGGTAGAGGATAGGATAGGATAGAGGATAGGATAGGATAGAGGATAGGATAGGATAGAGCATAGGATAGGATAGAGGATAGGATAGGATAGAGGATAGGATAGGATAGATGATAGGATAGGATAGAGGATAGGATAAGATGGAGGATAGGATAGGATAGAGGATAGGATAGGATAGAGGATAGGATACGATAGAGGATACGATAGGATAGGATAGAGGATAGGATAGGATAGAGGATTGGATAGGATAGAGGATAGGATATGATAGAGGATACTATAGGATAGAGGATAGGATCGGATAGATGATTGGATAGGATAGAGGATAGGATAAGATGGAGGATAGGATAGGATAGAGGATAGGATACAATAGAGGATAGGATAAGATAGAAGATAGGATAGGATAGAGGATAGGATAGGGGATTGGATAGGATAAAGGATAGGATAGGATAGAGGATAGGATAGGATAGAGGATAGGATACGATAGATAATACGAAATGATAGGATAGAGGGTAGGATAGGATAGAGGATAGGATAGGATAGAGGATAGGATAGGATAGAGGATAGGATAGGATAGAGGATAGGATAGGATAGAGTATAGGATACGATAGAGGATAGGATAGGGGATTGGATAGGACAGATGATATTATAGGAATGAGGATAGGATAGGACAGATGATATTATAGGAATGAGGATGGGATATGATAGAGGATACGATATTATAGAGGATAGGATAGGATAGAGGATCGGATAGGATAGAGGATTGGATAGGATACAGGATAGGATATAGGATTATATAGGATAGGCGATAGGATAAGATAGAGGATAGGATAGGATATAGGATTATATAGGATAGGCGATAGGATAAGATAGAGGATAGGATAGGATAGCGGAAAGGGTAGGATAGAGTATAGAATAGGATGGAGGAAATGATAGGATAGATGCTAGGATATGATAGAGAATAGGATAGTGGATAGGATAGAGGATATTATAGGATAGAGGATAGGATAGGATAGCGGATAGGATAGGATGGAGTATAGGACAGAATTGAGGATAGGATAGGGTTGAGGATAGAATAGGATAGAGGATAGGATAGGACTGAGGATAGGATAGGATAGGGAATAGGATAGGATAGATGATATTATAGGAAAGAGGATAGGATATGATAGAGGATACGATATTATAGAGGATATTATAGGATAGAGGATCGGATAGAATAGAGGATCGGATAGGATAGAGGATTGGATAGGATAGAGAATATGATACGGTAGACGATAGGGGATTGGATCGGATACAGGATAGGAGACGGTAGAGGATAGGATAGGATAGGATAGAGGATAGGTTAGGATAGAGGATACGATAGGATACAGGATAGGATAGGGTAGAGGATAGGATAGGATAGAGGATAGGATAGGATAGAGGATTGGATAGGGGATTGGATAGGATAGAGGATAGGATACGATAGAGGATAGGATAGGATAGAGGATAGGATAGGATAGAGGATAGGATAGGATAGAGGATAGGACATGATAGCGGATAGGATATGATAGAGGATAGGATAGGATAGATGATAGGATAGGATAGAGGATAGGATAGGATAGAGGATAGGATACGATAGAGGATAGGATAGGATAGAGGATAGGATACGATAGAGGATAGGATAGGATAGAGGATAGGATAGGGGATTGGATAGGATAGAGGATAGGAGACGATATGAGGATAGGATAGGATAGAGAATAGGATAGGATAGAGGATAGGTTAGGATAGAGGATAGGATAGGATACAGGATAGGATAGGGTAGAGGATAGGATAGGATAGAGGATAGGATAATATAGAGGATAGGATAGGATAGAGCATAGGATAGGATAGAGGATAGGATAGGATAGAGGATAGGATAGGATAGATGATAGGATAGGATAGAGGATAGGATAAGATGGAGGATAGGATAGGATAGAGGATAGGATAGGATAGAGGATAGGATACGATAGAGGATACGATAGGATAGGATAGAGGATAGGATAGGATAGAGGATTGGATAGGATAGAGGATAGGATATGATAGAGGATACTATAGGATAGAGGATAGGATCGGATAGATGATTGGATAGGATAGAGGATAGGATAAGATGGAGGATAGGATAGGATAGAGGATAGGATACAATAGAGGATAGGATAAGATAGAAGATAGGATAGGATAGAGGATAGGATAGGGGATTGGATAGGATAAAGGATAGGATAGGATAGAGGATAGGATAGGATAGAGGATAGGATACGATAGATAATACGAAATGATAGGATAGAGGGTAGGATAGGATAGAGGATAGGATAGGATAGAGGATAGGATAGGATAGAGGATAGGATAGGATAGAGGATAGGATAGGATAGAGTATAGGATACGATAGAGGATAGGATAGGGGATTGGATAGGACAGATGATATTATAGGAATGAGGATAGGATAGGACAGATGATATTATAGGAATGAGGATGGGATATGATAGAGGATACGATATTATAGAGGATAGGATAGGATAGAGGATCGGATAGGATAGAGGATTGGATAGGATAGAGGATACGATACGATAGAGGATAGGATAGAGGATAGGGGATTGGATCGGATACAGGATAGGAGACGGTAGACGATAGGATGGGATAGGATAGAGGATAGGATAGGATAGAGGATAGGATACGATAGAGGATAGGATCGGATAGAGGATAGGATAGGGGATTGGATAGAATAAAGGATAGGATAGGATAGAGGATAGAATTGTATAGAGGATAGGATAGTATAGAGGATAGGATATAATAGAGGATAGGATAGGATAGAGGATAGGATAGGATAGAGAATAGGATAGGATAGAGGATAGGATAGGATAGAGGATAGGATAGGATGGAGTATAGGATAGAATTGAGGATAGGATAGGGTTGAGGATAGAATAGGATAGAGGATAGGATAGGACTGAGGATAGGATAGGATAGGGAATAGGATAGGATCAATGATATTATAGGAAAGAGGATAGGATATGATAGAGGATACGATATTATACAGGATATTATAGGATAGAGGATCGGATAGAATAGAGGATTGGATAGGATAGAGGATACGATAGGATAGAGGATAGGATAGGGGATTGGATAGGATAGACGATAGGATAGGATAGAAGATAGGATAGGATAGGATAGAGGATAGGATAGGATAGAGAATAGGATAGGATAGATGATATTATAGGAAAGAGGAAAGGATATGATAGAGGATACGATATTATAGAGGATAGGATAGGATAGAGGATAGGATAGGGGATTGGATAGGATAGAGGATAGGAGACGATATGAGGATAGGATAGGATAGAGAATAGGATAGGATAGAGGATAGGATACAATAGAGGATAGGATAAGATAGAGGACTGGATAGGATAGAGGATAGGATATGATAGAGGATAGGATATGATAGAGGATAGGATAGGATAGAGGATAGGATAGGATAGATGATAGGATTGGATACAGGATAGGATAAGATAGAGGATAGGATAGGATAGAGGATAGGATAGGGGATTGGATAGAATAAAGGATAGGATAGGATAGAGGATAGAATTGTATAGAGGATAGGATAGTATAGAGGATAGGATATAATAGAGGATAGGATAGGATAGAGGATAGGATAGGATAGAGGATAGGATAGGATAGAGGATAGGATAGGATAGAGGATAGGATAGGATAGACGATACGATAGGATAGGATAGAGAATAGGATAGGATAGAGGATAGGACATGATAGCAGATAGGATAGGATAGAGGATAGGATATCATAGAGGATATGATAGGATAGAGGATAGGATAGGATAGAGGTTAGGATAGGGTAGAGGATAGGATAGGATAGAGGATAGGATCGGATACAGGATAGGATATAGGATTATATAGGATAGGCGATAGGATAAGATAGAGGATAGGATAGGATAGCGGAAAGGATAGGATAGAGTATAGAATAGGATGGAGGAAATGATAGGATAGATGCTAGGATATGATAGAGAATAGGATAGTGGATAGGATAGAGGATTGGATAGGATAGAGGATATTATAGGATAGAGGATAGGATAGGATAGCGGATAGGATAGGATGGAGTATAGGATAGAATTGAGGATAGGATAGGGTTGAGGATAGAATAGGATAGAGGATAGGATAGGACTGCGGATAGGATAGGATAGGGAATAGGATAGGATAGATGATATTATAGGAAAGAGGATAGGATATGATAGAGGATACGATATTATACAGGATATTATAGGATAGAGGATCGGATAGAATAGAGGATTGGATAGGATAGAGGCTACGATAGGATAGAGGATAGGATAGGGGATTGGATAAGATAGACGATAGGATAGGATAGAAGATAGGATAGGATAGGATAGAGGATAGGATAGGATAGAGAATAGGATAGGATAGATGATATTATAGGAAAGAGGAAAGGATATGATAGAGGATACGATATTATAGAGGATAGGATAGGATAGAGGATAGGATAGGGGATTGGATAGGATAGAGGATAGGAGACGATATGAGGATAGGATAGGATAGAGAATAGGATAGGATAGATGATATTATAGGAAAGAGGATAGGATATGATAGAGGATCGGATAGGATAGAGGATAGGATACGATAGAGGATAGGATAGGATAGAGGATAGGATAGGGGATTGGATAGGATAGAGGATAGGTGACGATATGAGGATAGGATAGGATAGAGAATAGGATATTATAGATGATATTATAGGAAAGAGGATAGGATATGATAGAGGATCGGATAGGATAGAGGATTGGATAGGATAGATAATACGATACTATAGAGGATAGGATAGAGAATATGATACGGTAGACGATAGGGGATGGGATCGGATACAGGATAGGAGAGGGTAGAGGATAGGATAGGATAGAGGATAGGATAGGATAGAGGATAGGATAGTATAGAGGATAGGATAAGATAGAGGATAGGATACGATAGAGGATAGGATACAATAGAGGATAGGATAAGATAGAGGACTGGATAGGATAGAGGATAGGATATGATAGAGGATAGGATATGATAGAGGATAGGATAGGATAGAGGATAGGATAGGATAGAGGATAGGATAGGATAGATGATAGGATTGGATACAGGATAGGATAAGATAGAGGATAGGATAGGATAGAGGATAGGATAGGGGATTGGATAGAATAAAGGATAGGATAGGATAGAGGATAGAATTGTATAGAGGATAGGATAGTATAGAGGATAGGATATAATAGAGGATAGGATAGGATAGAGGATAGGATAGGATAGAGGATAGGATAGGATAGAGGATAGGATAGGATAGACGCTACGATAGGATAGGATAGAGAATAGGATAGGATAGAGGATAGGACATGATAGCAGATAGGATAGGATAGAGGATAGGATATCATAGAGGATATGATAGGATAGAGGATAGGATAGGATAGAGGTTAGGATAGGGTAGAGGATAGGATAGGATAGAGGATAGGATCGGATACAGGATAGGATATAGGATTATATAGGATAGGCGATAGGATAAGATAGAGGATAGGATAGGATAGCGGAAAGGATAGGATAGAGTATAGAATAGGATGGAGGAAATGATAGGATAGATGCTAGGATATGATAGAGAATAGGATAGTGGATAGGATAGAGGATTGGATAGGATAGAGGATATTATAGGATAGAGGATAGGATAGGATAGCGGATAGGATAGGATGGAGTATAGGATAGAATTGAGGATAGGATAGGGTTGAGGATAGAATAGGATAGAGGATAGGATAGGACTGAGGATAGGATAGGATAGGGAATAGGATAGGATAGATGATATTATAGGAAAGAGGATAGGATATGATAGAGGATACGATATTATACAGGATATTATAGGATAGAGGATCGGATAGAATAGAGGATTGGATAGGATAGAGGATACGATAGGATAGAGGATAGGATAGGGGATTGGATAGGATAGACGATAGGATAGGATAGAAGATAGGATAGGATAGGATAGAGGATAGGATAGGATAGAGAATAGGATAGGATAGATGATATTATAGGAAAGAGGAAAGGATATGATAGAGGATACGATATTATAGAGGATAGGATAGGATAGAGGATAGGATAGGGGATTGGATAGGATAGAGGATAGGAGACGATATGAGGATAGGATAGGATAGAGAATAGGATAGGATAGATGATATTATAAGAAAGAGGATAGGATATGATAGAGGATCGGATAGGATAGAGGATAGGATACGATAGAGGATAGGATAGGATAGAGGATAGGATAGGGGATTGGATAGGATAGAGGATAGGTGACGATATGAGGATAGGATAGGATAGAGAATAGGATATTATAGATGAAATTATAGGAAAGAGGGTAGGATATGATAGAGGATCGGATAGGACAGAGGATTGGATAGGATAGATAATACGATACTATAGAGGATAGGATAGAGAATATGATACGGTAGACGATAGGGGATGGGATCGGATACAGGATAGGAGAGGGTAGAGGATAGGATAGGATAGAGGATAGGATAGGATAGAGGATAGGATAGGATAGAGGATAGGATAAGATAGAGGATAGGATACGATAGAGGATATAATAGGATAGAGGATAGGAAAGGATAGAGGATAGGATAGGATAGAGGATAGCATAGGATAGAGGATAGGATAGGATAGGATAGAGGATAGGATAGGATAGAGGATAGGATAGGATAGAGGATAGGATAGGATAGAGGATAGGATAGGATAGAGGATAGGATAGGATAGAGGATAGGATAGGATAGAGGATAGGATAGGATAGATTATAGGATAGGATAGAGGATAGGATAGGCTAGAGGATAGGATAGGATAGAGTATAGGATACGATAGAGGATAGGATAGGGGATTGGATAGGACAGATGATATTATAGGAATGAGGATAGGATAGGACAGATGATATTATAGGAATGAGGATGGGATATGATAGAGGACACGATATTATAGAGGATAGGATAGGATAGAGGATCGGATAGGATAGAGGATTGGATAGGATAGAGGATACGATACGATAGAGGATAGGATAGGATAGAGGATAGGATAGGGGATTGGATCGGATACAGGATAGGAGACGGTAGACGATAGGATGGGATAGGATAGAGGATAGGATAGGATAGAGGATAGGATACGATAGAGGATAGGATAAGATAGAGGATATGACAGGATAGAGGATAGGATAGGATAGAGGATTGGATAGGATAGTGGATAGGATAGGATAGACGATGGGATAGGGGATTGGATAGCATACAGGATAGGAGACGATATGAGGATAGGATAGGATAGAGAATAGGATATTATAGATGATATTATAGGAAAGAGGATAGGATATGATAGAGGATCGGATAGGATAGAGGATTTAATAGGATAGAGGATACGATACTATAGAGGATAGGATAGAGAATATCATACGGTAGACGATAGGGGATTGGATCGGATACAGGATAGGAGAGGGTAGAGGATAGGATAGGATAGGATAGAGAATAGGATAGGATAGAGGATAGGATACGATAGAGGATAGGATAGGATAGAGGATAGGATAGGGGATTGGATAGGATAGAGGATAGGTGACGATATGAGGATAGGATGGGATAGAGAATAGGATATTATAGATGATATTATAGGAAAGAGGATAGGATATGATAGAGGATCGGATAGGATAGAGGATTGGATAGGATAGAGGATAGGATAGGGTAGAGGATACGATAGGATAGGATAGAGGATAGGATAGGATAGAGGATAGGATAGGATAGAGGATAGGATAGGATAGAGGATAGGATAGGATAGAGGATAGGATAGGATAGAGGATAGGATATGATAGAGGATAGGATAGGATAGAGGATAGGATAGGATAGAGGATAGGATAGGATAGAGGATAGGATAAGATAGAGGATAGGATAGGATAGAGGATAGGATAGGATAGAGGATAGGATAGGATAGAGGATAGGATAGGATAGAGGATAGGATAGGATAGAGGATAGGATAGGATAGATTATAGGATAGGATAGAGGATAGGATAGGCTAGAGGATAGGATAGGATAGAGTATAGGATACGATAGAGGATAGGATAGGGGATTGGATAGGACAGATGATATTATAGGAATGAGGATAGGATAGGACAGATGATATTATAGGAATGAGGATGGGATATGATAGAGGACACGATATTATAGAGGATAGGATAGGATAGAGGATCGGATAGGATAGAGGATTGGATAGGATAGAGGATACGATACGATAGAGGATAGGATAGGATAGAGGATAGGATAGGGGATTGGATCGGATACAGGATAGGAGACGGTAGACGATAGGATGGGATAGGATAGAGGATAGGATAGGATAGAGGATAGGATACGATAGAGGATAGGATAAGATAGAGGATATGACAGGATAGAGGATAGGATAGGATAGAGGATTGGATAGGATAGTGGATAGGATAGGATAGACGATGGGATAGGGGATTGGATAGCATACAGGATAGGAGACGATATGAGGATAGGATAGGATAGAGAATAGGATATTATAGATGATATTATAGGAAAGAGGATAGGATATGATAGAGGATCGGATAGGATAGAGGATTTGATAGGATAGAGGATACGATACTATAGAGGATAGGATAGAGAATATCATACGGTAGACGATAGGGGATTGGATCGGATACAGGATAGGAGAGGGTAGAGGATAGGATAGGATAGGATAGAGAATAGGATAGGATAGAGGATAGGATACGATAGAGGATAGGATAGGATAGAGGATATGATAGAGGATCGGATAGGATAGAGGATTGGATAGGATAGAGGATAGGATAGGGTAGAGGATACGATAGGATAGGATAGAGGATAGGATAGGATAGAGGATAGGATAGGATAGAGGATAGGATAGGATAGAGGATAGGATAGGATAGAGGATAGGACAGGATAGAGGATAGTATATGATAGAGGATAGGATAGGATAGAGGATAGGATAGGATAGAGGATAGGATAGGATAGAGGATAGGATAAGATAGAGGATAGGATAGGATAGAGGATAGGATATGATAGAGGATAGGATAGGATAGAGGATAGGATAGAGGATAGGATATGATAGGGGATCGGATAGGATAGAGGATAGGATAGGATAGAGGATAGGATAGGATAGAGGATAGGATAGGATAGAGGATAGGATAGGATAGAGGATAGGATAAGATAGAGGATAGGATACGATAGAGGATATAATAGGATAGAGGATAGGAAAGGATAGAGGATAGGATAGGATAGAGGATAGCATAGGATAGAGGATAGGATAGGATAGGATAGAGGATAGGATAGGATAGAGGATAGGATAGGATAGAGGATAGGATAGGATAGAGGATAGGATAGGATAGAGGATAGGATAGGATAGAGGATAGGATAGGATAGAGGATAGGATAGGATAGTGGATAGGATAGGATAGAGGATGGGATAGGGGATTGGATAGCATACAGGATAGGAGACGATATGAGGATAGGATAGGATAGAGAATAGGATATTATAGATGATATTATAGGAAAGAGGATAGGATATGATAGAGGATCGGATAGGATAGAGGATTGGATAGGATAGAGGATAGGATAGGGTAGAGGATACGATAGTATAGGATAGAGGATAGGATAGGATAGACGATAGGATAGGATAGAGGATAGGATAGGATAGAGGATAGGATAGGATAGAGGATAGGTTATGATAGAGGATAGGATAGGATAGAGGATAGGATAGGATAGAGGATAGGATAGGATAGAGGATAGGATAAGATAGAGGATAGGATAGGATAGAGGATAGGATAGGATAGAGGATAGGATAGGATAGAGGATAGGATCGGATAGAGGATAGGATAGGATAGAGGATAGGATAGGATAGAGGATAGGATCGGATAGAGGATAGGATAGGGGATTGGATAGGATAGAGGATAGGATAGGATAGAGGATAGGATAGGATAGAGGATAGGATAGTATAGAGGATAGGATAGGATAGAGGATAGGATACGATAGAGGATACGATAGGATAGGATAGAGGATAGGATAGGATAGAGGATAGGATAGGATAGAGGATAGAATAGGATAGAGGAGAGGATATGATAGAGGATAGGATAGGATAGAGGATAGGATAGGATAGAGGATAGGATAAGATAGAGGATAGGATAGGATAGGGGATAGGATAAGATAGAGGATAGGATAGGATAGAGGATAGGATAGGTTAGAGGATAGGATAAGATAGAGGATAGGATAGGATAGAGGATAGCATAGGATAGAGGATAGGATAGGATAGGATAGAGGATAGGATAGGATAGAGGATAGGATAGGATAGAGGATAGGATAGAGTATAGGATACGATAGAGGATAGGATAGGGGATTGGATAGGACAGATGATATTATACGAATGAGGATAGGATATGATAGAGGATACGATATTATAGAGGATAGGATAGCATAGCGGGAAGGGTAGGATAGAGGATAGGATCGGGGATTGGATAGGATAGGGGATTGGATAGGATAGAGGACAGGAGACGATAGAGGATAGGATAAGTTAGAGGATAGGATAGGATAGAGGATAGGATAGGATAGAGAATAGGGTAGGATAGAGGATAGGATAGGATAGAGGATAGGATAGGATAGAGGATAGGATAGGATAGGATAGAGGATAGGATAGGATAGGATAGAGGATAGGATATGATAGAGGATAGAGGATAGGATAGGATAGAGGATAGGATAGGATAGAGGATAGGATAGGATAGAGGATAGGATAGGATAGAGGATAGGATAGGATAGAGGATAGGATAGGATAGAGGATAGGATAGGATAGAGTATAGGGTGCGATAGAGGATACGAAAGGATAGGATAGAGGGCAGGATAGGATAGAGGGTAGGATAGGATAGAGGATAGGATAGGATTGAGGATAGGATAGGATAGAGGATGGGATAGGGTAGAGTATAGGATAGGATAGAGGATAGGATAGGATAGAGGATAGGATAGCATAGAGGATAGGATACGATAGAGGATACGATAGGATAGGATAGAGGATAGGATAGGATAGAGGATTGGATAGAATAGAGGATAGGATAAGATAGAGGATATGATAGGCTAGAGGATAGGATAGGATAGATGATAGGATAGGATAGAGGATAGGATAAGATAGAGGATAGGATAGGATAGAGGATAGGATAGGATAGAGGATAGGATAGGATAGAGGATAGGATAGGATAGAGGATAGGATGGGATAGAGGATAGGATAGGATAGAGGATAGGATAGGATAGAGGATAGGATAGGATAGAGGATAGGATATGATAGGGGATCGGATAGGATAAAGGATTGGATAGGATAGAGAGTATGATACGGTAGACGATAGGGGATTGGATCGGATACAGGATAGGAGGCGGTAGAGGATAGGATATGATAGGATAGAGAATAGGATAGGATAGAGGATAGGTTAGGATAGAGGATAGGATAGGATAGAGGATACGATAGGATAGGATAGAGGATAGCATAGGATAGAGGATAGGATAGGATAGAGGATAGGATATGATAGAGGATAGGAGAGGATAGAGGATAGGATAGGATAGATGTTAGGATAGGATAGAGGATAGGATAAGATAGAGGATAGGATAGGATAGAGGATAGGATAGGTGATTGGATAGGATAAAGGATAGGATAGGATAGAGGATAGGATAGGATAGAGGATAGGATATGATAGAGGATAGGAGAGGATAGAGGATAGGATAGGATAGATGTTAGGATAGGATAGAGGATAGGATAAGATAGAGGATAGGATAGGATAGAGGATAGGATAGGTGATTGGATAGGATAAAGGATAGGATAGGATAGAGGATAGGATAGGATAGAGGATAGGAGAGGATAGAGGATAGGATGGGATAGAGGATAGGATTGGGGATTGGATAGGATAGAGGTTAGGATAGGATAGAGGATAGGATACGATAGAGGATACGATAGTATAGGATACAGGATTGGATAGGATAGAGGATAGGATAGGATAGAGGATAGGATAGGATAGAGGATAGGATACGATAGAGGATAAAAAAGGATAGGATAGAGGGTAGGATAGGAAAGAGGATAGGATAGGATAGAGGATAGGATAGGATAGAGGATAGGATAGGATAGAGGATAGGATAAGGTAGAGGATATGATAGGATAGGCGATAGGATAGGATAGACTATAGGATAGGATCGAGGATAGGATAGGACAGAGGATACGATTGGATAGGATAGAGAATAGGAAAGGATAGAGGATAGGTTAGGATAGAGGATAGGATAGGATAGAGGATTGGATAGGATAGAGAATATGATACGGTAGACGATAGGGGATTGGATCGGATACAGGATAGGAGACGGTAGTGGATAGGATAGGATAGGAAAGAGAATAGGATAGGATAGAGGATAGGATAGGATAGAGGATAGGATAGGATAGAGGATAGGATAGAATAGAGGATAGGATAAGATAGAGGATATGATAGGATAGAGGATAGGATAGTATGGAGGTTAGGATAGGATAGAGGATAGGATAGGATACAGGCTAGGATACGATAGAGGATAGGATAGGATAGAGGATAGGAAAGGATAGAGGATAGGATAGGATAGAGTATAGCATAGGATAGAGGATAGGATAGAGGATAGGACAGGATAGAGGATAGGATACGATAGAGGATACGAATGGATAGGATAGAGGGTAGGATAGGATAGAGGATAGGATAGGGTAGAGGATAGGATAGGATAGAGGATAGGATAGGATAGAGGATAGGATAGGGTAGAGGATAGGATAGGATAGAGGATAGGATAGGATAGAGGATAGGATAGGATAGAGGATATGATAGGATAGAGGATAGGATAGTATAGAGGATAGGATAGGATAGAGGATAGGATAGGATAGAGTATAGGGTGCGATAGAGGATACGAAAGGATAGGATAGAGGGTAGGATAGGATAGAGTATAGGATAGGATAGAGGATAGGATAGGATAGAGGATAGGATAGCATAGAGGATAGGATACGATAGAGGATACGATAGGATAGGATAGAGGATAGGATAGGATAGTGGATTGGATAGAATAGAGGATAGGATAAGATAGAGGATATGATAGGCTAGAGGATAGGATAGGATAGATGATAGGATAGGATAGAGGATAGGATAAGATAGAGGATAGGATAGGTCAGAGGATAGGGTAGGGGATTGGATAGGATAACGGAGAGGATAGGATAGAGGATAGGATAGGATAGAGGATAGGACAGGATAGAGGATAGGATACGATAGAGGATACGAATGGATAGGATAGAGGGTAGGATAGGATAGAGGATAGGATAGGGTAGAGGATAGGATAGGATAGAGGATAGGATAGGATAGAGGATAGGATAGGATAGAGGATATGACAGGATAGAGGATAGGATAGTATAGAGGATAGGATAGGATAGAGGATAGGATAGGATAGAGTATAGGGTGCGATAGAGGATACGAAAGGATAGGATAGAGGGTAGGATAGGATAGAGTATAGGATAGGATAGAGGATAGGATAGGATAGAGGATAGGATAGCATAGAGGATAGGATACGATAGAGGATACGATAGGATAGGATAGAGGATAGGATAGGATAGAGGATTGGATAGAATAGAGGATAGGATAAGATAGAGGATATGATAGGCTAGAGGATAGGACAGGATAGATGATAGGATAGGATAGAGGATAGGATAAGATAGAGGATAGGATAGGTCAGAGGATAGGGTAGGGGATTGGATAGGATAACGGAGAGGATAGGATAGAGGATAGGGTACGATAGAGGATACGATAGGATAGGATAGAGGATAGGATAGTATAGAGGATAGGATAGGATAGAGGATAGGATAGGATAGAGGATAGGATAGGATAGAGGATAGGATGGGATAGAGGATAGGATAGGATAGAGGATAGTATAGGATAGAGGATAGGATAGGATAGAGGATAGGATAGGATAGAGGATAGGATATGATAGGGGATCGGATAGGATAGAGGATTGGGTAGGATAGAGAGTATGATACGGTAGACGATAGGGGATTGGATCGGATACAGGATAGGAGGCGGTAGAGGATAGGATATGATAGGATAGAGAATAGGATAGGATAGAGGATAGGTTATGATAGAGGATAGGATAGGATAGAGGATAGGATAGGGTAGAGGATAGGATAGGATAGAGGATAGGATAGGATAGAGGATAGGATCCGATGGAGGATAGGATATGGGATTAGATAGGACAGAGGATAGGATAGGATAGAGGATAGGATAGGATAGAGGATAGGATAGTATAGAGGATAGGATAGGATAGAGGATAGGATACGATAGGATAGGATAGAGGATAGGATAGAATAGAGGATACGATAGGATAGGATAGAGGATAGGATAGGATAGAGGATAGGATAGTATAGAGGATAGGATAGGATAGAGGATAGTATAGGATAGAGGATAGGATAGGATAGAGGATAGGATAGGATAGAGGATAGGATATGATAGGGGATCGGATAGGATAGAGGATTGGGTAGGATAGAGAGTATGATACGGTAGACGATAGGGGATTGGATCGGATACAGGATAGGAGGCGGTAGAGGATAGGATATGATAGGATAGAGAATAGGATAGGATAGAGGATAGGTTATGATAGAGGATAGGATAGGATAGAGGATAGGATAGGGTAGAGGATAGGATAGGATAGAGGATAGGATAGGATAGAGGATAGGATCCGATGGAGGATAGGATATGGGATTGGATAGGACAGAGGATAGGATAGGATAGAGGATAGGATAGGATAGAGGATAGGATAGTATAGAGGATAGGATAGGATAGAGGATAGGATACGATAGGATAGGATAGAGGATAGGATAGGATAGAGGATACGATAGGATAGGATAGAGGATAGGATAGGATAGAGGATAGGATAGTATAGAGGATAGGATAGGATAGAGGATAGGATAAGATAGAGGATAAGATAGGATAGTGGATAGGATAGGATAGAGGATAGGATAGGATAGAGGATAGGATAGGATAGAGGATAGGATAGGATAGAGGATAGGATAGGATAGAGGATAGGATAGGATAGAGGATAGGATAGGATAGAGGATAGGATATGATAGGGGATCGGATAGGATAGAGGATTGGATAGGATAGAGAGTATGATACGGTAGACGATAGGGGATTGGATCGGATACAGGATAGGAGGCGGTAGAGGATAGGATATGATAGGATAGAGAATAAGATAGGATAGAGGATAGGTTAGGATAAAGGATAGGACAGGATAGAGGATACGATAGGATAGGATAGAGGATAGGATAGGATAGAGGATAGGATAGGATAGAGAATAGGATAGGATAGAGGATAGGATAGAGGATTGGATATGATAGAGGGTAGGATACGATATGAGGATATGATAGGATAGAGAATAGGATATAATATATGATATTATAGGAAAGAGGATAGGATAGGATAGAGGATTGGATAGGATAGAGAATATGATACGGTAGACGATAGGGGATTGGATCGGATACAGGATAGGAGGCGGTAGAGGATAGCATAGGATAGGATAGGATAGAGGATAGGATAAGATAGAGGATAGGATAGGATAGAGGATAGGATGGGTTACAGGATTGGATAGGATAGAGAATATGATACGGTAGACGATAGGGGATTGGATCGGATTCAGGATAGGAGGCGGTAGAGGATAGGATAGGATAGGATAGAGACTGGGATAGGATAGAGGATAGGTTAGGATAGATGATAGGATAAGATAGAGGATAGGATAGGATAGAGGATAGGATAGGATAGACGATAGGATAGGATAGAGGATAGGATCGGATAGAGGATAGGATAGGGGATTGGATAGGATAGAGGATAGGATAGGATAGAGCATAGGATACGATAGAGGATATGATAGGGGATTGGATAGGATAGAGGATAGGATAGGATAGAGGATAGGATATGATAGAGGATAGGAGAGGATAGAGGATAGGATACGATAGAGGATTGGATAGGATAGAGGACAGGATAGGATAGAGGTTAGGATAGGATAGGGGATAGGATAGGATAGAGGGTAGGATAGAATAGCGGATAGGATAAGATAGAGGATATGATAGGATAGAGGATAGGATAGGACAGAGGATACGATAGGATAGGATAGAGAATAGGATAGGATAGAGGATAGGATAGGATAGAGGATAGGATAAGATAGAGGATAGGATAGGATAGAGGATAGGATGGGATAGAGGATAGGATCGGATAGAGGATAGGATAGGGGATTGGATAGGATAGAGGATAGGATAGGATAGAGGATAGGATAGGATAGAGGATAGGATAGTATAGAGGATAGGATAGGATAGAGGATAGGATAGGATAGAGGATAGGATACGATAGAGGATACGATTGGAAAGGATAGAGGATAGGATAGGATAGAGGATAGCATAGGATAGAGGATAGGGTAGGATAGGATAGAGGATAGGATAGGATAGAGGGTAGGATAGGATAGAGCATAGGATACGATAGAGGATAGGATAGGGGATTGGATAGGATAGAGGATGGGATAGGATAGAGGATAGGATATGATAGAGGATAGGATATGATAGAGGATAGGAGAGGATAGAGGATAGGATAGGATAGATGTTAGGATAGGATAGAGGATAGGATAAGATAGAGGATAGGATAGGATAGAGGATAGGATAGGGGATTGGATAGGATAAAGGATAGGATAGGATAGAGGATAGGATAGGATAGAGGATAGGAGAGGATAGAGGATAGGATGGGATAGAGGATAGGATTGGGGATTGGATAGGATAGAGGTTAGGATAGGATAGAGGATAGGATACTGTTGAGGGGTTATGTGGAAATAATTATACGGGAAGACGGTGGAAGAAATATATTTAAACGGAAGAAGCCGTTGTCGGAGGTGTCTACAAGACGAGCGCACAGTTAGAACTAATGCCCAAACGCGAGGGCGGCGATGCGTACCTTCATACCTGACGTGAGGACGACCTTCAATAAAATAACGGGGAATCAGGTATTTCCCAATAACCATAGGATGTGGGGTTTTCCACAGGGTACGGTAAAACGCCTAACGTTTTACTTTAACACTCCCCCTAAAACTCTACATCCTTCAAAAAACAAAAAAATTCACTTAGTAATCTCTTTCTTACTTGTAAGGCCTAATTTTTGACTTAAGTAAATAGATCTCGGTTTCGCTAATGCTTTCGTGAATATGTCGGCTATTTGTTCCTCACTTTTAACATACTTAACATCAATTTCACCTTTTTCATATAAATCACGCACAAAATGATACTTAATATCTATATGCTTGCTTCTTTGATGGAATTCCGGATTTTTAATCAATTTTAACGCACTCATGTTGTCTACATACAACGTACAATCAACAATATTCGTTTTACACTCGTTAAACAACTTTTTCAACCATACGATTTCTTTTGCCGCTGACGCTGCGCTTATATATTCGGCTTCAGTCGTTGATAACGATACGCATTGTTGTCGCTTGCTTTGCCATACAATTGATGCATTCCCAAATTTACACACCAAACCAGATGTTGATTTTCGAGTCTCCTTATCCCCTCCAAAATCAGCATCACTGTAAGCTTCGAAATCCCCATCTTTACTATAAAGTAATCCTACGTCTGCGGTACCTTTCAAAAATCTTATTATCCGTTTCACGAGTAGCCAATGTGCAGTACTTGGTTTATCTAAAACTCTCGATGCTATATTTACTGCATAACTTATATCCGGTCTAGTTATTGTTTGTAAAAACATTAAATTACCCACGGCTTCGCGATACGGTACATCACGACAGTTGTCTTTAACAAAATCACTCGCATCCCAGCCAACCTCTACTGGAGTTGATACATTATTCGCGTCTGTTAAATTAAATTTTTCAACAATATGTTCAGTATATTTGCTTTGGCTGATGAAAATTGATCCGTTTCTCAGTCTGCAAATTTCTATTCCGAGGAAATTCGTTACATTTTTCGTGCATGTTATTTTAAAATCCTTAGCTAATTCAAAAAACAGTTTATCTATTAGATGCTCATGCGACGCTGCCAGAAGCCCGTCATCAACATAAATCGCTAGAAACATTTTTCCATCGTTTTTATGATAAATATAAAGACACGAATCGGCTGAGCTTTTATTAAATCCGAATTTTATAATAAAATCGCTAAAATGTTCGGTCCAGCATCTCGGAGCTTGTTTTAGCCCATACAAACTTTTCAATAACTTACAGACACTCGCTGTTCCATCATGAAACCCTTCAGGTTGTTTCATATATATGTCTTCGTTTAAATTTCCATACAAGAACGCGGTCTTTATGTCAAACTGACCCAAACTCAATCCATTACGCGCAGCGATACTTAACAGAAATCTTACGGTATCATATCGAACTACCGGGCTGAACGTTTCTTTATAATCGAGTCCTTGTATTTGCGAACATCCTTTTATTACTAATCGCGCTTTAAATCGTTCTGTATTATCAGGATTCGTTTTCTTCGAGTAAACCCAGCGACTATTAATAATTTTGCGATTTACCGGCTTTTCAACTAAAGTCCAAGTTTGATTTTCACGTAAGGCATCCATCTCTTCATTCATAGCATTCATCCAGAAATCATTCTCATTACAGTTAATTGCTTCATTATAATCGCAAGGTAACTTTTCTGCACGAAAAGTAATCGGACAACCGTAAAATTCCGTTTGTTTGATCGTTCGTCTATCACGGAGCTGTCTTACATTGCCATTCTCGATTGAAGATTGCAAAGGCTGTTGTATTTGATCGTTACTAATATTAGTTTCGACATCGACCGTTGTATTTTCAAAAACTATCTGTACTCTCATGAGTAGTTAAATTTCCTCCGATTTCGTCGGGTTTTTTAAAGGTATCTACATCAACGTTATTTGCCGTTAGTCTCTCTGGTTTGAATAGTACATCACGGCTCAAAACTACGTCTCGTAAACTCGGCACGTAGACACGGTACCCTTTGCAATTTTCAATATATCCTACTAAATACCCTTTTACTGCTTTTCGGTCGAGCTTTTTTCTTTTCTGAGGGGGTATATGGACAAAACATTCTGTCCCGAAAATTTTCAAATTTTCTATATTCGTCCCTTTGCCGTACCATAAACCATAGGGATTCTGACCTGGCTGTTTTGACGGTCCTGATCGGTTAATGACATATGCAGCTGTGTTCATCGCTTCAGCCCATAGGGACAAAGGTAGTTCCGGCTTCGAGTATAACATTGACCGCGCGGCCTCGACTATAATTCGGTTTTCCCGCTCTGCGACACCATTCTGTTGAGGTGTATACGGAACACTTAAGGTGTGTTTTATGCCTTTATTGGCCAAATAGCCCTGGACGCTTCTATTCTCGAATTCTTTTCCCCCGTCACTGTGAATTTCTTTTATGTTTTCCCCGAACATATTTTCAATTTCACTGCAAAACATTTGTAATTTCTCAACAACTTCTGATTTTTGCCGCATAAAATAAATTTGTCTAAAGCCAGAATACTCATCCTTAAAAATTAGAAAATAACGTTTTTTGCCAATCGATTCGTGCTCCATCGGCCCACATACGTCGGTATGTATAATCTCGCGGCATTTCGTAGCACGGTCACTTCTATTATGAAAACTAAGCTTATGGTGTTTTCCATAAGCACAACCTTCGCAAAAAACGTTATCGTCTATTACATTAATCCCCTTATTTTTCAAAAAATATTTAACATGTTTAAAATTTTGATGGCATAGTCTTTCGTGCCATAGCTGTAAGCTTTCGTTGCGAGATTTAATAGATACTTTTTCGCTATTAACATTTTTGGCTAAATTACATTTTGTCGGTGTCACAACGCGTAAATTTACTTTAAATAAATCTCCCCAAATCGAGCCAGTCGCTATAACTGCTCCGTCGCGTGAAAATACACATTTTTCTTCATACTCGGTAATCGCGTGATCAATTCCTTTCCTGGTAACGGTAATTATCGAAAACAGATTTTGACTTAATTTCGGTACAAATAAAACGTTATACATAACCCCCGATATCCATTTTCCGTCTACATATGTTTCGATGTCAACGTTACCTCTTCCATACGCAGGAGTAAGATCTCCATTACCTAGTCGAACGGTAATCGGCTCTTCAAACTCTTCGAAGTTGCCGAAAAAATCTCGTCGGTGCGTCATGTGATCGGTTGCTCCCGAGTCAACCAGCCAGATGTCATCGCCTTCGAATTTGCTGCTGCTTCCCACAAAAGCCTGCTTGTGAGCCGGAGTTGAAGTCTGCTGCACAGTATGTCCACCACCGTTGTTTCGTGTGCGGAAATTTCCATTTCTCTTAAAACAATTCCTGCTGAGGTGTCCTTTAGATCCACATACGTTGCAACCCACACAATCTTTTCGTATGTGGTCTGTTTTGCCGCATGTATAGCATCCAGATAAAACATTCTGCCGACGCTCATCTTGATTTGGTCTGTGGTGATAATTATTTCTCGAAAACGATGTATTTGACGACCTTCGTTTCATCAATAAGGCCACAGCCATATCCTCGGAGTCATCCTGTTCTTGAGTTCTAATTTCCTCAGTCATCAGTCGCGCCGTCAAATTTTCCAGGGTTTTCTTCTTGTCTTCCACGGAATCCCACGCACTATGAAAGTGATTAAATTTCTTCGGTAGTATTGACAATATGCGTGTCAATATCATGGAGTCCGGAACTGCACCTCCGAGGTTCTTCATTTTAGTCGTTAGCTGTTCTACTTTTGCTAAATTATGACTGACACTTTCACTCGAGTCCCATTTAAAGTCAAAAAATTGTTTTTGCACTATCGATAAATTTTCATCGGACTTCATATTGTAAACTGAATTAAGTTTCTTCCACATTTCTCGCGCTGTTGTGCAACTCAACAGTAAGTCAAGAGGTTTTTTCTCGACTGACGTCACGATCATCCTGCGAGCTGTTTTATCAGCCTTTAAAAACTTTTGCAGGTTTACTTGATAGTTTGGAGAATTTTCAGCTGGACGCTGTAGTCCTCCTTCACACACACTAAGGGAATCATCGTTTTCCTCCAGCAGTGTGCGTATAACGAAACGCCACTGAAGCCAATTATCACCGTCACGGAGCTTTTCTATTTTTAAATGCATCGACTCCATTTTCAAGTTTGCACAACTCACTGCACTTCCTAATCGAATTATTTACACTGATAACTTGTGTTATAACCTGGGCCCATAACCTGTTGAGGGGTTATGTGGAAATAATTATACGGGAAGACGGTGGAAGAAATATATTTAAACGGAAGAAGCCGTTGTCGGAGGTGTCTACAAGACGAGCGCACAGTTAGAACTAATGCCCAAACGCGAGGGCGGCGATGCGTACCTTCATACCTGACGTGAGGACGACCTTCAATAAAATAACGGGGAATCAGGTATTTCCCAATAACCATAGGATGTGGGGTTTTCCACAGGGTACGGTAAAACGCCTAAGGTTTACTTTAACAGATACGATAGAGGATACGATAGGATAGGATACAGGATAGGATAGGATAGAGGATAGGATAGGATAGAGGATAGGATAGGATAGAGGATAGGATACGATAGAGGATAAAAAAGGATAGGATAGAGGGTAAGATAGGAAAGAGGATAGGATAGGATAGAGGATAGGATAGGATAGAGGATAGGATAGGATAGAGGATAGGATAAGGTAGAGGATATGATAGGATAGGCGATAGGATAGGATAGACTATAGGATAGGATCGAGGATAGGATAGGACAGAGGATACGATAGGATAGGATAGAGAATAGGAAAGGATAGAGGATAGGTTAGGATAGAGGATAGGATAGGATAGAGGATTGGATAGGATAGAGAATATGATACGGTAGACGATAGGGGATTGGATCGGATACAGGATAGGAGACGGTAGAGGATAGGATAGGATAGGAAAGAGAATAGGATAGGATAGAGGATAGGATAGGATAGAGGATAGGATAGGATAGAGGATAGGATAGAATAGAGGATAGGATAAGATAGAGGATATGATAGGATAGAGGATAGGATAGTATGGAGGTTAGGATAGGATAGAGGATAGGATAGGATACAGGCTAGGATACGATAGAGGATAGGATAGGATAGAGGATAGGAAAGGATAGAGGATAGGATAGGATAGAGTATAGCATAGGATAGAGAATAGGATGGGATAGGATAGAGGATAGGATAGGATAGAGGATAGGATAAGATAGAGGATATGATAGGATAGAGGATAGGATAGGATACAGGATTGGATAGGATAGAGGATAGGATAGGGGATTGGATAGGATAGAGGATAGGATAGGATAGAGGATAGGATAGGATAGAGGATAGGATATGATAGAGGATAGGATAGGATAGAGGATAGGATACGATAGAGGATACGAAAGGATAGGATAGAGGGTAGGATAGGATAGAGGATAGGATAGGATTGAGGATAGGATAGGATAGAGGATAGGATAGGATAGAGGATAGGATAAGATAGAGGATAGGATAGGATAGAGGATAGGACAGGATAGAGGATAGGATACGATAGAGGATACGAATGGATAGGATAGAGGGTAGGATAGGATAGAGGATAGGATAGGGTAGAGGATAGGATAGGATAGAGGATAGGATAGGATAGAGGATAGGATAGGATAGAGGATATTATAAGATAGAGGATATGATAGGATAGACGATAGGAAATGATAGAAGATAGGATAGGATCGAGGATAGGATAGGACAGAGGATAGGATAGGATAGAGGATAGGATACTATATAGGATAGGATAGACAATAGGATAAGATAGAGGATAGGATAGGATAGAGGATAGGATAGGATAGAGGATAGGATACGATAGAGGATACGAATGGATAGGATAAAGCATAGGATACGATAGAGGATAGGATAGGGGATTGGATAGGATAGAGGATAGGATAGGATAGAGGATAGGATATGATAGAGGATAGGAGAAGATAGAGGATAGGACAGGATAGATGATAGGATAGGATAGAGGATAGGATAAGATAGAGGATAGGATAGGATAGAGGATAGGATAGGATTGAGGATAGGATACGATAGAGGATACGAAAGGATAGGATAGAGGGTAGGATAGGATAGAGGATAGGATAGGATAGAGGATAGGATAGGATAGAGGATAGGATAGGATAGAGGATAGGATAAGATAAAGGATAGGATAGGATAGAGGATAGGATAGGATAGAGGATAGGATACGATAGAGGATACGAATGCATAGGATAGAGGGTAGGATAGGATAGAGGATAGGATATGATAGAGGATAGGATATGATAGAGGATAGGATAGGATAGAGGATAGGATAGGATAGAGGATAGGATAGGAAAGAGGATAGGATAAGTTAGAGGATATGATAGGATAGAGGATAGGATAGGATAGAGGATAGGATACGATAGAGGATACAAATGCATAGGATAGAGGGTAGGATAGGATAGAGGATAGAATAGGATATAGGATAGGATAGGATAGAGGATAGGATAGGATAGAGGATAGGATACGATAGAGGATACAAATGCATAGGATAGAGGGTAGGATAGGATAGAGGATAGGATAGGATAGAGGATAGGATAGGATAGAGGATAGGATAGGAAAGAGGATAGGATAAGTTAGAGGATATGATAGGATAGAGGATAGGATAGGATAGAGGATAGGATACGATAGAGGATACAAATGCATAGGATAGAGGGTAGGATAGGATAGAGGATAGGATAGGATAGAGGATAGGATAAGATAGAGGATAGGATAGGATAGAGGATAGGATAGGATAGAGGATAGGATACGATAGAGGATACGAAAGGATAGGATAGAGGATACGATAGGATAGGATACAGGATACGATAGGATAGGATAGAGGATAGGATAGGATAGAGGATACGATAGGATAGGGTAGAGGATAGGATAGGATAGAGGATAGGATAGGATAGAGGATAGGATAGGATAGAGGATAGGATATGATAGAGGATAGGATAGGATAGAGGATAGGATAGGATAGAGGATAGGATAAGATAGAGGATATGATACGATAGAGGATAGGATAGGATAGAGGATAGGATAGGATAGAGGATGGGATAGGATAGAGGATAGGATACGATAGAGGATAGGATAGGATAGGATAGTGGGTAGCATAGGATAGAGGATAGGATAGGATAGAGGACAGGATATGACAGAGGATAGGATAGGATAGTGGATAGGATAGGATAGAGGATAGGATAGGATAGAGGATATTATAAGATAGAGGATATGATAGGATAGACGATAGGATATGATAGAAGATAGGATAGGATCGAGGATAGGATAGGACAGAGGATAGGATAGGATAGAGGATAGGATAGTATATAGGATAGGATAGAGGATAGGATAAGATAGAGGATAGGATAGGATAGAGGATAGGATACGATAGAGGATACGAATGGATAGGATAGAGGGTAGGATAGGATAGAGGATAGGATAGGATAGA
Source organism: Halictus rubicundus (assembly GCF_050948215.1). Classification (NCBI taxonomy): domain Eukaryota; kingdom Metazoa; phylum Arthropoda; class Insecta; order Hymenoptera; family Halictidae; genus Halictus; species Halictus rubicundus. The sequence goes on along the minus strand of NW_027488757.1, from coordinate 380,561 downwards.
GGATAGGATAGGATAGAGGATAGGATATGATAGAGGATAGGATAGGATAAAGGATAGGATAAGATAGAGGATAGGATAGGATAGAGGATAGGATATGATAGAGGATACGAATGGATAGGATAGAGCATAGGATACGATAGAGGATAGGATAGGGGATTCGATAGGATAGAGGATAGGATAGGATAGAGGATAGGATATGATAGAGGATAGGAGAGGATAGAGGATAGGACAGGATAGATGATAGGATAGGATAGAGGATAGGATAAGATAGAGGATAGGATAGGATAGAGGATAGGATAGGATAGAGGATAGGATACGATAGAGGATACGAAAGGATAGGATAGAGGGTAGGATAGGATAGAGGATAGGATAGGATAGAGGATAGGATAGGATAGAGGATAGGATAGGATGGAGGATAGGATAGGATAGAGGATAGGATAAGATAGAGGATAGGATAGGATAGAGGATAGGATAGGATAGAGGATACGATACGATAGAGGATACGAATGGATAGGATAGAGGGTAGGATAGGATAGAGGATAGGATAGGATAGAGGATAGGATAGGATAGAGGATAGGATAGGATAGAGGATACGATAGGATAGGATAGAGGATACGATAGGATAGGATAGAGGATAGGATAGGATAGAGGATTGGATAGGATAGAGGATAGGATATGATAGAGGATAGGATAGGATAGAGGATAGGATAGGATAGAGGATAGAGGATAGGATAGGATAGAGGATAGGATAGGATAGAGGATAGGATAGGATAGAGGATAGGATAAGATAGAGGATAGGATAGGATAGAGGATAGGATACGATAGAGGTTACGAATGGATAGGATAGAGGGTAGGATAGGATAGAGGATAGGATAGGATAGAGGATAGGATAGGATAGAGGATAGGATAAGATAGAGGATAGGATAGGATAGAGGATAGGATAGGATAGAGGATACGATACGATAGAGGATACGAATGGATAGGATAGAGGGTAGGATAGGATAGAGGATAGGATAGGATAGAGGATAGGATAGGATAGAGGATAGGATAGGATAGAGGATAGGATAGGATAGAGGATAGGATAGGATAGAGGATAGGATAGGATAGGATAGTGGGTAGGATAGGATAGAGGATAGGATAGGATAGAGGACAGGATATGATACAGGATAGGATAGGATAGAGGATAGGATAGGATAGGATAGAGGATATTATAAGATAGAGGATATGATAGGATAGACGATAGGATAGGATAGAAGATAGGATAGGATCGAGGATAGGATAGGACAGAGGATAGGATAGGATAGAGGATAGGATAGTATATAGGATAGGATAGAGGATAGGATATGATAGAGGTTATGATAGGATAGAGGATAGGATACGATAGAGGATACGAAAGGATAGGATAGAGGGTAGGATAGGATAGAGGATAGGATAGGATAGAGGATAGGATAGGATAGAGGATAGGATAGGATGGAGGATAGGATAGGATAGAGGATAGGATAAGATAGAGGATAGGATAGGATAGAGGATAGGATAGGATAGAGGATACGATACGATAGAGGATACGAATGGATAGGATAGAGGGTAGGATAGGATAGAGGATAGGATAGGATAGAGGATAGGATAGGATAGAGGATAGGATAGGATAGAGGATACGATAGGATAGGATAGAGGATACGATAGGATAGGATAGAGGATAGGATAGGATAGAGGATTGGATAGGATAGAGGATAGGATATGATAGAGGATAGGATAGGATAGAGGATAGGATAGGATAGAGGATAGAGGATAGGATAGGATAGAGGATAGAGGATAGGATAGGATAGAGGATAGGATAGGATAGAGGATAGGATAGGATAGAGGATAGGATAAGATAGAGGATAGGATAGGATAGAGGATAGGATACGATAGAGGTTACGAATGGATAGGATAGAGGGTAGGATAGGATAGAGGATAGGATAGGATAGAGGATAGGATAGGACAGAGGATAGGATAAGATAGAGGATAGGATAGGATAGAGGATAGGATAGGATAGAGGATACGATACAATAGAGGATACGAATGGATAGGATAGAGGGTAGGATAGGATAGAGGATAGGATAGGATAGAGGATAGGATAGGATAGAGGATAGGATAGGATAGAGGATAGGATAGGATAGAGGATAGGATAGGATAGAGGATAGGATAGGATAGGATAGTGGGTAGGATAGGATAGAGGATAGGATAGGATAGAGGACAGGATATGATACAGGATAGGATAGGATAGAGGATAGGATAGGATAGGATAGAGGATATTATAAGATAGAGGATATGATAGGATAGACGATAGGATAGGATAGAAGATAGGATAGGATCGAGGATAGGATAGGACAGAGGATAGGATAGGATAAAGGATAGGATAGTATATAGGATAGGATAGAGGATAGGATATGATAGAGGTTATGATAGGATAGAGGATAGGATAAGATAGAGGATAGGATAGGATAGAGGATAGGATAGGGTGGAGGATAGGATACGATAGAGGATACGAATGGATAGGAGAGAGCATAGGATACGATAGAGGATAGGATAGGGGATTGGATAGGATAGAGGATAGGATAGGATAGAGGATAGGATATGATAGAGGATAGGAGAGGATAGAGGATAGGACAGGATAGAGGATAGGATAGGATAGAGGATTGGATAGGATAGAGGATAGGATATGATAGAGGATACGATAGGATAGGATAGAGGACAGGATAGGATAGATGATAGGATAGGATAGAGGATAGGATAAGATAGAGGATAGGATAGGATAGAGGATAGGATAGGATAGAGGATATTATAAGATAGAGGATATGATAGGATAGACGATAGGATATTATAGAAGATAGGATAGGATCGAGGATAGGATACGACAGAGGATAGGATAGGATAGAGGATAGGATAGTATATAGGATAGGATAGAGGATAGGATAAGATAGAGGATAAGATAGGATAGAGGATAGGACAGGATAGAGGATAGGATACGATAGAGGATACGAATGGATAGGATAGAGGGTAGGATAGGATAGAGGATAGGATAGGATAGAGGATAGGATAGGATAGAGGATATGATATGATAGAGGGTAGGATAGTATAGAGGATAGGATAGGATAGAGGATAGGATAGGATAGAGGATATGATATGATAGAGGGTAGGATAGTATAGAGGATAGGATAGGATAGAGGATAGGATAGGATAGAGGATAGGATAGGATAGAGGATAGGATAAGATAGAGGATAGGATAGGATAGAGGATAGGATAGGATAGAGGATAGGATACGATAGAGGTTACGAATGGATAGGATAGAGGGTAGGATAGTATAGAGGATAGGATAGGATAGAGGATAGGATAGGATACAGGATAGGATATGATAGAGGATAGGATAGGATAGAGGATAGGATAGGATAGAGGATAGGATAGGAAAGAGGATAGGATAAGTTAGAGGATATGATAGGATAGAGGATTGGATAGGATAGAGGATAGGATATGATAGAGGATAGGATAGGATAGAGGATAGGATAAGATAGAGGATAGGATAGGAAAGAGGATAGGATAAGTTAGAGGATATGATAGGATAGAGGATAGGATAGGATAGAGGATAGGATAGGATAGAGGATGGGATAGGATAGAGGATAGGATACGATAGAGGATAGGATAGGATAGGATAGTGGGTAGGATAGGATAGAGGATAGGATAGGATAGAGGATAGGATATGATAGAGGATAGGATAGGATAGAGGATAGGATAGGATAGAGGATAGGATAGGAAAGAGGATAGGATAAGTTAGAGGATATGATAGGATAGAGGATTGGATAGGATAGAGGATAGGATAGGATAGAGGATAGGATAGGATAGAGGATGGGATAGGATAGAGGATAGGAAACGATAGAGGATAGGATAGGATAGGATAGTGGGTAGGATAGGATAGAGGATAGGATAGGATAGAGGACAGGATATGATAGAGGATAGGATAGGATAGGATAGTGGGTAGGATAGGATAGAGGATAGGATAGGATAGAGGACAGGATATGATACAGGATAGGATAGGATAGAGGATAGGATAGGATAGGATAGAGGATATTATAAGATAGAGGATATGATAGGATAGACGATAGGATAGGATAGAAGATAGGATAGGATCGAGGATAGGATAGGACAGAGGATAGGATAGGATAGAGGATAGGATAGTATATAGGATAGGATAGAGGATAGGATAAGATAGAGGATAGGATAGGATAGAGGATAGGATAGGATAGAGGATAGGATAGGATAGAGGATAGGATAAGATAGAGGATAGGATAGGATAGAGGATATGATATGATAGAGGGTAGGATAGTATAGAGGATAGGATAGGATAGAGGATAGGATAGGATAGAGGATATGATATGATAGAGGGTAGGATAGTATAGAGGATAGGATAGGATAGAGGATAGGATAGGATAGAGGATAGGATAGGATAGAGGATAGGATAGGATAGAGGATAGGATAGGAAAGAGGATAGGATAAGTTAGAGGATATGATAGGATAGAGGATTGGATAGGATAGAGGATAGGATATGATAGAGGATAGGATAGGATAGAGGATAGGATAAGATAGAGGATAGGATAGGAAAGAGGATAGGATAAGTTAGAGGATATGATAGGATAGAGGATAGGATAGGATAGAGGATAGGATAGGATAGAGGATGGGATAGGATAGAGGATAGGATACGATAGAGGATAGGATAGGATAGGATAGTGGGTAGGATAGGATAGAGGATAGGATAGGATAGAGGATAGGATATGATAGAGGATAGGATAGGATGGAGGATAGGATAGGATAGAGGATAGGATAGGAAAGAGGATAGGATAAGTTAGAGGATATGATAGGATAGAGGATTGGATAGGATAGAGGATAGGATAGGATAGAGGATAGGATAGGATAGAGGATGGGATAGGATAGAGGATAGGAAACGATAGAGGATAGGATAGGATAGGATAATGGGTAGGATAGGATAGAGGATAGGATAGGATAGAGGACAGGATATGATAGAGGATAGGATAGGATAGGATAGTGGGTAGGATAGGATAGAGGATAGGATAGGATAGAGGACAGGATATGATACAGGATAGGATAGGATAGAGGATAGGATAGGATAGGATAGAGGATATTATAAGATAGAGGATATGATAGGATAGACGATAGGATAGGATAGAAGATAGGATAGGATCGAGGATAGGATAGGACAGAGGATAGGATAGGATAGAGGATAGGATAGTATATAGGATAGGATAGAGGATAGGATAGGATAGAGGATAGGATAGAGGATAGGATAGGATAGAGGATTGGATAGGATAGAGGATAGGATATGATAGAGGATAGGATAGGATAGAGGATAGGATAGGATAGAGGATTGGATAGGATAGAGGATAGGATAGCATAGAGGATAGGATACGATAGAGGATACGATAGGATAGGATAGAGTATAAGATAGGATAGAGGATAGGATAGGATAGAGGACAGTATAGGATAGAGGTTACGATCTTATAGAAAATAGGATATTATAGAGGAAAGTATTGGATAGTGGAAAGGATAGGATAGAGGATAGGATAGGGAATTGTATAGGAAAGAGGATAGGAGACGAAAGAGGATAGGATTGGATAGGATAGTGGGTAGGATAGGATAGAGGATAGGATAGGATAGAGAATAGGATAGGATAGAGGATAGGAAAGAGGATAGGATATGATAGAGGATCGGATAGGATAGAGGATTGGATAGGATAGAGGATAGGATAGGATAGAGGATACGATAGGATAGGGTAGAGGATAGGATAGGATAGAGGATAGGATAGGATAGAGGATAGGATAGGATAGAGGATAGGATATGATAGAGGATAGGATAGGATAGAGGATAGGATAGGATAGAGGATAGGATAGGATAGAGGATAGGATAAGATAGAGGATATGATACGATAGAGGATAGGATAGGATAGAGGATAGGATAGGATAGAGGATGGGATAGGATAGAGGATAGGATACGATAGAGGATAGGATAGGATAGGATAGTGGGTAGCATAGGATAGAGGATAGGATAGGATAGAGGACAGGATATGACAGAGGATAGGATAGGATAGTGGATAGGATAGGATAGAGGATAGGATAGGATAGAGGATATTATAAGATAGAGGATATGATAGGATAGACGATAGGATATGATAGAAGATAGGATAGGATCGAGGATAGGATAGGACAGAGGATAGGATAGGATAGAGGATAGGATAGTATATAGGATAGGATAGAGGATAGGATAAGATAGAGGATAGGATAGGATAGAGGATAGGACAGGATAGAGGATAGGATACGATAGAGGATACGAATGGATAGGATAGAGGGTAGGATAGGATAGAGGATAGGATAGGATAGAGGATAGGATAGGATAGAGGATAGGATATGATAGAGGATAGGATAGGATAAAGGATAGGATAAGATAGAGGATAGGATAGGATAGAGGATAGGATATGATAGAGGATACGAATGGATAGGATAGAGCATAGGATACGATAGAGGATAGGATAGGGGATTCGATAGGATAGAGGATAGGATAGGATAGAGGATAGGATATGATAGAGGATAGGAGAGGATAGAGGATAGGACAGGATAGATGATAGGATAGGATAGAGGATAGGATAAGATAGAGGATAGGATAGGATAGAGGATAGGATAGGATAGGGGATAGGATACGATAGAGGATACGAAAGGATAGGATAGAGGGTAGGATAGGATAGAGGATAGGATAGGATAGAGGATAGGATAGGATAGAGGATAGGATAGGATGGAGGATAGGATAGGATAGAGGATAGGATAAGATAGAGGATAGGATAGGATAGAGGATAGGATAGGATAGAGGATACGATACGATAGAGGATACGAATGGATAGGATAGAGGGTAGGATAGGATAGAGGATAGGATAGGATAGAGGATAGGATAGGATAGAGGATAGGATAGGATAGAGGATACGATAGGATAGGATAGAGGATACGATAGGATAGGATAGAGGATAGGATAGGATAGAGGATTGGATAGGATAGAGGATAGGATATGATAGAGGATAGGATAGGATAGAGGATAGGATAGGATAGAGGATAGAGGATAGGATAGGATAGAGGATAGGATAGGATAGAGGATAGAATAGGATAGAGGATAGGATAAGATAGAGGATAGGATAGGATAGAGGATAGGATAAGATAGAGGATAGGATAGGATAGAGGATAGGATAGGATAGAGGATAGGATACGATAGAGGTTACGAATGGATAGGATAGAGGGTAGGATAGGATAGAGGATAGGATAGGATAGAGGATAGGATAGGATAGAGGATAGGATAAGATAGAGGATAGGATAGGATAGAGGATAGGATAGGATAGAGGATACGATACGATAGAGGATACGAATGGATAGGATAGAGGGTAGGATAGGATAGAGGATAGGATAGGATAGAGGATAGGATAGGATAGAGGATAGGATAGGATAGAGGATAGGATAGGATAGAGGATAGGATAGGATAGAGGATAGGATAGGATAGAGGATAGGATAGGATAGGATAGTGGGTAGGATAGGATAGAGGATAGGATAGGATAGAGGACAGGATATGATACAGGATAGGATAGGATAGAGGATAGGATAGGATAGGATAGAGGATATTATAAGATAGAGGATATGATAGGATAGACGATAGGATAGGATAGAAGATAGGATAGGATCGAGGATAGGATAGGACAGAGGATAGGATAGGATAGAGGATAGGATAGTATATAGGATAGGATAGAGGATAGGATATGATAGAGGTTATGATAGGATAGAGGATAGGATAAGATAGAGGATAGGATAGGATAGAGGATAGGATAGGGTGGAGGATAGGATACGATAGAGGATACGAATGGATAGGAGAGAGCATAGGATACGATAGAGGATAGGATAGGGGATTGGATAGGATGGAGGATAGGATAGGATAGAGGATAGGATATGATAGAGGATAGGAGAGGATAGAGGATAGGACAGGATAGAGGATAGGATAGGATAGAGGATTGGATAGGATAGAGGATAGGATATGATAGAGGATACGATAGGATAGGATAGAGGACAGGATAGGATAGATGATAGGATAGGATAGAGGATAGGATAAGATAGAGGATAGGATAGGATAGAGCATAGGATACGATAGAGGATAGGATAGGGGATTGGATAGGATGGAGGATAGGATAGGATAGAGGATAGGATATGATAGAGGATAGGAGAGGATAGAGGATAGGACAGGATAGAGGATAGGATAGGATAGAGGATAGGATAGGATAGAGGATAGGATAGGATAGAGGATAGGATAGGATAGAGGATAGGATAGGATAGGATAGTGGGTAGGATAGGATAGAGGATAGGATAGGATAGAGGACAGGATATGATACAGGATAGGATAGGATAGAGGATAGGATAGGATAGGATAGAGGATATTATAAGATAGAGGATATGATAGGATAGACGATAGGATAGGATAGAAGATAGGATAGGATCGAGGATAGGATAGGACAGAGGATAGGATAGGATAGAGGATAGGATAGTATATAGGATAGGATAGAGGATAGGATATGATAGAGGTTATGATAGGATAGAGGATAGGATAAGATAGAGGATAGGATAGGATAGAGGATAGGATAGGGTGGAGGATAGGATACGATAGAGGATACGAATGGATAGGAGAGAGCATAGGATACGATAGAGGATAGGATAGGGGATTGGATAGGATGGAGGATAGGATAGGATAGAGGATAGGATATGATAGAGGATAGGAGAGGATAGAGGATAGGACAGGATAGAGGATAGGATAGGATAGAGGATTGGATAGGATAGAGGATAGGATATGATAGAGGATACGATAGGATAGGATAGAGGACAGGATAGGATAGATGATAGGATAGGATAGAGGATAGGATAAGATAGAGGATAGGATAGGATAGAGGATAGGATAGGATAGAGGATATTATAAGATAGAGGATATGATAGGATAGACGATAGGATATGATAGAAGATAGGATAGGATCGAGGATAGGATACGACAGAGGATAGGATAGGATAGAGGATAGGATAGTATATAGGATAGGATAGAGGATAGGATAAGATAGAGGATAAGATAGGATAGAGGATAGGACAGGATAGAGGATAGGATAGGATAGAGGATAGGATACGATAGAGGATAGGATAGGATAGAGGATAGGATAGGATAGGATAGTGGGTAGCATAGGATAGAGGATAGGATAGGATAGAGGACAGGATATGACAGAGGATAGGATAGGATAGTGGATAGGATAGGATAGAGGATAGGATAGGATAGAGGATATTATAAGATAGAGGATATGATAGGATAGACGATAGGATATGATAGAAGATAGGATAGGATCGAGGATAGGATAGGACAGAGGATAGGATAGGATAGAGGATAGGATAGTATATAGGATAGGATGGAGGATAGGATAAGATAGAGGATAGGATAGGATAAAGGATAGGATAAGATAGAGGATAGGATAGGATAGAGGATAGGATATGATAGAGGATACGAATGGATAGGATAGAGCATAGGATACGATAGAGGATAGGATAGGGGATTCGATAGGATAGAGGATAGGATAGGATAGAGGATAGGATATGATAGAGGATAGGAGAGGATAGAGGATAGGACAGGATAGATGATAGGATAGGATAGAGGATAGGATAAGATAGAGGATAGGATAGGATAGAGGATAGGATAGGATAGGGGATAGGATACGATAGAGGATACGAAAGGATAGGATAGAGGGTAGGATAGGATAGAGGATAGGATAGGATAGAGGATAGGATAGGATAGAGGATAGGATAGGATGGAGGATATAATAGGATAGAGGATAGGATAAGATAGAGGATAGGATAGGATAGAGGATAGGATAGGATAGAGGATACGATACGATAGAGGATACGAATGGATAGGATAGAGGGTAGGATAGGATAGAGGATAGGATAGGATAGAGGATAGGATAGGATAGAGGATAGGATAGGATAGAGGATACGATAGGATAGGATAGAGGATACGATAGGATAGGATAGAGGATAGGATAGGATAGAGGATTGGATAGGATAGAGGATAGGATATGATAGAGGATAGGATAGGATAGAGGATAGGATAGGATAGAGGATAGAGGATAGGATAGGATAGAGGATAGGATAGGATAGAGGATAGAATAGGATAGAGGATAGGATAAGATAGAGGATAGGATAGGATAGAGGATAGGATAAGATAGAGGATAGGATAGGATAGAGGATAGGATAGGATAGAGGATAGAGGATAGGATAGGATAGAGGATAGGATAGGATAGAGGATAGAATAGGATAGAGGATAGGATAAGATAGAGGATAGGATAGGATAGAGGATAGGATAAGATAGAGGATAGGATAGGATAGAGGATAGGATAGGATAGAGGATAGGATACGATAGAGGTTACGAATGGATAGGATAGAGGGTAGGATAGGATAGAGGATAGGATAGGATAGAGGATAGGATAGGATAGAGGATAGGATAAGATAGAGGATAGGATAGGATAGAGGATAGGATAGGATAGAGGATACGATACGATAGAGGATACGAATGGATAGGATAGAGGGTAGGATAGGATAGAGGATAGGATAGGATAGAGGATAGGATAGGATAGAGGATAGGATAGGATAGAGGATAGGATAGGATAGAGGATAGGATAGGATAGAGGATAGGATAGGATAGAGGATAGGATAGGATAGGATAGTGGGTAGGATAGGATAGAGGATAGGATAGGATAGAGGACAGGATATGATACAGGATAGGATAGGATAGAGGATAGGATAGGATAGGATAGAGGATATTATAAGATAGAGGATATGATAGGATAGACGATAGGATAGGATAGAAGATAGGATAGGATCGAGGATAGGATAGGACAGAGGATAGGATAGGATAGAGGATAGGATAGTATATAGGATAGGATAGAGGATAGGATATGATAGAGGTTATGATAGGATAGAGGATAGGATAAGATAGAGGATAGGATAGGATAGAGGATAGGATAGGGTGGAGGATAGGATACGATAGAGGATACGAATGGATAGGAGAGAGCATAGGATACGATAGAGGATAGGATAGGGGATTGGATAGGATGGAGGATAGGATAGGATAGAGGATAGGATATGATAGAGGATAGGAGAGGATAGAGGATAGGACAGGATAGAGGATAGGATAGGATAGAGGATTGGATAGGATAGAGGATAGGATATGATAGAGGATACGATAGGATAGGATAGAGGACAGGATAGGATAGATGATAGGATAGGATAGAGGATAGGATAAGATAGAGGATAGGATAGGATAGAGGATAGGATAGGATAGAGGATATTATAAGATAGAGGATATGATAGGATAGACGATAGGATATGATAGAAGATAGGATAGGATCGAGGATAGGATACGACAGAGGATAGGATAGGATAGAGGATAGGATAGTATATAGGATAGGATAGAGGATAGGATAAGATAGAGGATAAGATAGGATAGAGGATAGGACAGGATAGAGGATAGGATAGGATAGAGGATAGGATACGATAGAGGATAGGATAGGATAGAGGATAGGATAGGATAGGATAGTGGGTAGCATAGGATAGAGGATAGGATAGGATAGAGGACAGGATATGACAGAGGATAGGATAGGATAGTGGATAGGATAGGATAGAGGATAGGATAGGATAGAGGATATTATAAGATAGAGGATATGATAGGATAGACGATAGGATATGATAGAAGATAGGATAGGATCGAGGATAGGATAGGACAGAGGATAGGATAGGATAGAGGATAGGATAGTATATAGGATAGGATGGAGGATAGGATAAGATAGAGGATAGGATAGGATAAAGGATAGGATAAGATAGAGGATAGGATAGGATAGAGGATAGGATATGATAGAGGATACGAATGGATAGGATAGAGCATAGGATACGATAGAGGATAGGATAGGGGATTCGATAGGATAGAGGATAGGATAGGATAGAGGATAGGATATGATAGAGGATAGGAGAGGATAGAGGATAGGACAGGATAGATGATAGGATAGGATAGAGGATAGGATAAGATAGAGGATAGGATAGGATAGAGGATAGGATAGGATAGGGGATAGGATACGATAGAGGATACGAAAGGATAGGATAGAGGGTAGGATAGGATAGAGGATAGGATAGGATAGAGGATAGGATAGGATAGAGGATAGGATAGGATGGAGGATAGGATAGGATAGAGGATAGGATAAGATAGAGGATAGGATAGGATAGAGGATAGGATAGGATAGAGGATACGATACGATAGAGGATACGAATGGATAGGATAGAGGGTAGGATAGGATAGAGGATAGGATAGGATAGAGGATAGGATAGGATAGAGGATAGGATAGGATAGAGGATACGATAGGATAGGATAGAGGATACGATAGGATAGGATAGAGGATAGGATAGGATAGAGGATTGGATAGGATAGAGGATAGGATATGATAGAGGATAGGATAGGATAGAGGATAGGATAGGATAGAGGATAGAGGATAGGATAGGATAGAGGATAGGATAGGATAGAGGATAGAATAGGATAGAGGATAGGATAAGATAGAGGATAGGATAGGATAGAGGATAGGATAAGATAGAGGATAGGATAGGATAAGATAGAGGATAGGATAGGATAGAGGATAGGATAGGATAGAGGATAGGATACGATAGAGGTTACGAATGGATAGGATAGAGGGTAGGATAGGATAGAGGATAGGATAGGATAGAGGATAGGATAGGATAGAGGATAGGATAAGATAGAGGATAGGATAGGATAGAGGATAGGATAGGATAGAGGATACGATACGATAGAGGATACGAATGGATAGGATAGAGGGTAGGATAGGATAGAGGATAGGATAGGATAGAGGATAGGATAGGATAGAGGATAGGATAGGATAGAGGATAGGATAGGATAGAGGATAGGATAGGATAGAGGATAGGATAGGATAGAGGATAGGATAGGATAGGATAGTGGGTAGGATAGGATAGAGGATAGGATAGGATAGAGGACAGGATATGATACAGGATAGGATAGGATAGAGGATAGGATAGGATAGGATAGAGGATATTATAAGATAGAGGATATGATAGGATAGACGATAGGATAGGATAGAAGATAGGATAGGATCGAGGATAGGATAGGACAGAGGATAGGATAGGATAGAGGATACGATAGTATATAGGATAGGATAGAGGATAGGATATGATAGAGGTTATGATAGGATAGAGGATAGGATAAGATAGAGGATAGGATAGGATAGAGGATAGGATAGGGTGGAGGATAGGATACGATAGAGGATACGAATGGATAGGAGAGAGCATAGGATACGATAGAGGATAGGATAGGGGATTGGATAGGATGGAGGATAGGATAGGATAGAGGATAGGATATGATAGAGGATAGGAGAGGATAGAGGATAGGACAGGATAGAGGATAGGATAGGATAGAGGATTGGATAGGATAGAGGATAGGATATGATAGAGGATACGATAGGATAGGATAGAGGACAGGATAGGATAGATGATAGGATAGGATAGAGGATAGGATAAGATAGAGGATAGGATAGGATAGAGGATAGGATAGGATAGAGGATATTATAAGATAGAGGATATGATAGGATAGACGATAGGATATGATAGAAGATAGGATAGGATCGAGGATAGGATACGACAGAGGATAGGATAGGATAGAGGATAGGATAGTATATAGGATAGGATAGAGGATAGGATAAGATAGAGGATAAGATAGGATAGAGGATAGGACAGGATAGAGGATAGGATAGGATAGAGGATAGGATACGATAGAGGATAGGATAGGATAGAGGATAGGATAGGATAGGATAGTGGGTAGCATAGGATAGAGGATAGGATAGGATAGAGGACAGGATATGACAGAGGATAGGATAGGATAGTGGATAGGATAGGATAGAGGATAGGATAGGATAGAGGATATTATAAGATAGAGGATATGATAGGATAGACGATAGGATATGATAGAAGATAGGATATGATCGAGGATAGGATAGGACAGAGGATAGGATAGGATAGAGGATAGGATAGTATATAGGATAGGATGGAGGATAGGATAAGATAGAGGATAGGATAGGATAGAGGATAGGACAGGATAGAGGATAGGATACGATAGAGGATACGAATGGATAGGATAGAGGGTAGGATAGGATAGAGGACAGGATAGGATAGAGGATAGGATAGGATAGAGGATAGGATATGATAGAGGATAGGATAGGATAAAGGATAGGATAAGATAGAGGATAGGATAGGATAGAGGATAGGATACGATAGAGGATACGAATGGATAGGATAGAGCATAGGATACGATAGAGGATAGGATAGGGGATTCGATAGGATAGAGGATAGGATAGGATAGAGGATAGGATATGATAGAGGATAGGAGAGGATAGAGGATAGGACAGGATAGATGATAGGATAGGATAGAGGATAGGATAAGATAGAGGATAGGATAGGATAGAGGATAGGATAGGATAGAGGATAGGATACGATAGAGGATACGAAAAGATAGGATAGAGGGTAGGATAGGATAGAGGATAGGATAGGATAGAGGATAGGATAGGATAGAGAATAGGATAGGATAGAGGATAGGATAGGATAGAGGATAGGATAAGATAGAGGATAGGATAGGATAGAGGATAGGATAGGATAGAGGATACGATACGATAGAGGATACGAATGCATAGGATAGAGGGTAGGATAGGATAGAGGATAGGATAGGATAGAGGATAGGATAGGATAGAGGATAGGATATGATAGAGGATAGGATAGGACAGAGGATAGGATAGGATAGAGGATACGATAGGAAAGATGATAGGATAAGTTAGAGGATACGATAGGATAGAGGATAGGATAATATAGAGGATAGAATAGGATAGAGGATAGGATAGGATAGAGGATTGGATAGGATAGAGGATAGGATATGATAGAGGATAGGATAGGATAGAGGATAGGATAGGATAGATGATAGGATAGGATAGAGGATAGGATAAGATAGAGGATAGGATAGGATAGAGGATAGGATATGATAGAGGATAGGATAGGATAGGATAGAGGATAGAGGATAGGATAGGATAGAGGATAGGATAGGATAGAGGATAGGATAGGATAGAGGATAGGATAGGATAGAGGATAGGATAAGATAGAGGATAGGATAGGATAGAGGATAGGATAGGATAGAGGATAGGATAGGATAGAGGATAGGATAGGATAGACGATAGGATAGGATAGAGGATAGGATCGGATAGAGGATAGGATAGGGGATTGGATAGGATAGAGGATAGGATAGGATAGAGCATAGGATACGATAGAGGATAGGATAGGGGATTGGATAGGATAGAGGATAGGATAGGATAGACGATAGGATATGATAGAGGATAGGAGAGGATAGAGGATAGGATAAGTTAGAGGATATGATAGGATAGAGGATAGGATAGGATAGAGGATTGGATAGGATAGAGGACAGAATAGGATAGAGGTTAGGATAGGATAGGGGATAGGATAGGGTAGAGGGTAGGATACGATAGAGGATACGAATGGATAGGATAGAGCATAGGATACGATAGAGGATAGGATAGGGGATTCGATAGGATAGAGGATAGGATAGGATAGAGGATAGGATATGATAGAGGATAGGAGAGGATAGAGGATAGGACAGGATAGATGATAGGATAGGATAGAGGATAGGATAAGATAGAGGATAGGATAGGATAGAGGATAGGATAGGATAGAGGATAGGATACGATAGAGGATACGAAAAGATAGGATAGAGGGTAGGATAGGATAGAGGATAGGATAGGATAGAGGATAGGATAGGATAGAGAATAGGATAGGATAGAGGATAGGATAGGATAGAGGATAGGATAAGATAGAGGATAGGATAGGATAGAGGATAGGATAGGATAGAGGATACGATACGATAGAGGATACGAATGCATAGGATAGAGGGTAGGATAGGATAGAGGATAGGATAGGATAGAGGATAGGATAGGATAGAGGATAGGATATGATAGAGGATAGGATAGGACAGAGGATAGGATAGGATAGAGGATACGATAGGAAAGATGATAGGATAAGTTAGAGGATACGATAGGATAGAGGATAGGATAATATAGAGGATAGAATAGGATAGAGGATAGGATAGGATAGAGGATTGGATAGGATAGAGGATAGGATATGATAGAGGATAGGATAGGATAGAGGATAGGATAGGATAGATGATAGGATAGGATAGAGGATAGGATAAGATAGAGGATAGGATAGGATAGAGGATAGGATATGATAGAGGATAGGATAGGATAGGATAGAGGATAGAGGATAGGATAGGATAGAGGATAGGATAGGATAGAGGATAGGATAGGATAGAGGATAGGATAGGATAGAGGATAGGATAAGATAGAGGATAGGATAGGATAGAGGATAGGATAGGATAGAGGATAGGATAGGATAGAGGATAGGATAGGATAGACGATAGGATAGGATAGAGGATAGGATCGGATAGAGGATAGGATAGGGGATTGGATAGGATAGAGGATAGGATAGGATAGAGCATAGGATACGATAGAGGATAGGATAGGGGATTGGATAGGATAGAGGATAGGATAGGATAGACGATAGGATATGATAGAGGATAGGAGAGGATAGAGGATAGGATAAGTTAGAGGATATGATAGGATAGAGGATAGGATAGGATAGAGGATTGGATAGGATAGAGGACAGAATAGGATAGAGGTTAGGATAGGATAGGGGATAGGATAGGGTAGAGGGTAGGATAGAATAGAGGATAGGATAAGATAGAGGATATGATAGGATAGAGGATAGGATAGGACAGAGGATACGATAGGATAGGATAGAGAATAGGATAGGATAGAGGATAGGACAGGATAGAGGATAGGATAGGATAGAGGATAGGATAGGATAGAGGATAGGATAGGATAGAGGATAGGATCGGATAGAGGATAGGATAGGGGATTGGATAGGATAGAGGATAGGATAGGATAGAGGATAGGATAGGATAGAGGATAGGATAGGATAGAGGATAGGATAGGATAGAGGATAGGATAGGATAGAGGATAGGATAAGATAGAGGATAGGATAGGATAGAGGATAGGATGGGATAGAGGATAGGATCGGATAGAGGATAGGATAGGGGATTGGATAGGATAGAGGATAGGATAGGATAGAGGATAGGATAGGATAGAGGATAGGATAGTATAGAGGATAGGATAGGATAGAGGATAGGATAGGATAGAGGATAGGATACGATAGAGGATACGATTGGAAAGGATAGAGGATAGGATAGGATAGAGGATAGCATAGGATAGAGGATAGGGTAGGATAGGATAGAGGATAGGATAGGATAGAGGGTAGGATAGGATAGAGCATAGGATACGATAGAGGATAGGATAGGGGATTGGATAGGATAGAGGATAGGATAGGATAGAGGATAGGATATGATAGAGGATAGGAGAGGATAGAGGATAGGATAGGATAGATGTTAGGATAGGATAGAGGATAGGATAAGATAGAGGATAGGATAGGATACAGGATAGGATAGGTGATTGGATAGGATAAAGGATAGGATAGGATAGAGGATAGGATAGGATAGAGGATAGGAGAGGATAGAGGATAGGATGGGATAGAGGATAGGATTGGGGATTGGATAGGATAGAGGTTAGGATAGGATAGAGGATAGGATACGATAGAGGATACGATAGGATAGGATACAGGATAGGATAGGATAGAGGATAGGATAGGATAGAGGATAGGATAGGATAGAGGATAGGATACGATAGAGGATAAAAAAGGATAGGATAGAGGGTAGGATAGGAAAGAGGATAGGATAGGATAGAGGATAGGATAGGATAGAGGATAGGATAGGATAGAGGATAGGATAAGGTAGAGGATATGATAGGATAGGCGATAGGATAGGATAGACTATAGGATAGGATCGAGGATAGGATAGGACAGAGGATACGATAGGATAGGATAGAGAATAGGAAAGGATAGAGGATAGGTTAGGATAGAGGATAGGATAGGATAGAGGATAGGATAGGATACAGGCTAGGATACGATAGAGGATAGGATAGGATAGAGGATAGGAAAGGATAGAGGATAGGATAGGATAGAGTATAGCATAGGATAGAGAATAGGATGGGATAGGATAGAGGATAGGATAGGATAGAGGATAGGATAAGATAGAGGATATGATAGGATAGAGGATAGGATAGGATAGAGGATTGGATAGGATAGAGGATAGGATAGGGGATTGGATAGGATAGAGGATAGGATAGGATAGAGGATAGGATAGGATAGAGGATAGGATATGATACAGGATAGGATAGGATAGAGGATAGGATAGGATAGAGGATATGATAGGATTGAGGATAGGATAGGATAGAGGATAGGATAGGATAGAGGATAGGATAAGATAGAGGATAGGATAGGATAGAGGATAGGACAGGATAGAGGATAGGATACGATAGAGGATACGAATGGATAGGATAGAGGGTAGGATAGGATAGAGGATAGGATAGGGTAGAGGATAGGATAGGATAGAGGATAGGATACGATAGAGGATACGAATGGATAGGATAGAGGGTAGGATAGGATAGAGGATAGGATAGGGTAGAGGATAGGATAGGATAGAGGATAGGATAGGATAGAGGATAGGATAGGATAGAGGATATGATAGGATAGAGGATAGGATAGTATAGAGGATAGGATAGGATAGAGGATAGGATAGGATAGAGGATAGGATAGGATAGAGGATAGGATAGGAGAGAGGATATGATAGGATAGAGGATAGGATAGTATAGAGGATAGGATAGGATAGAGGATAGGATAGGATAGAGTATAGGGTGCGATAGAGGATACGAAAGGATAGGATAGAGGGTAGGATAGGATAGAGTATAGGATAGGATAGAGGATAGGATAGGATAGAGGATAGGATAGCATAGAGGATAGGATACGATAGAGGATACGATAGGATAGGATAGAGGATAGGATAGGATAGAGGATAGGATAAGATAGAGGATAAGATAGGATAGTGGATAGGATAGGATAGAGGATAGGATAGGATAGAGGATAGGATAGGATAGAGGATAGGATAGGATAGAGGATAGGATAGGATAGAGGATAGGATAGGATAGAGGATAGGATAGGATAGAGGATAGGATATGATAGGGGATCGGATAGGATAGAGGATTGGATAGGATAGAGAGTATGATACGGTAGACGATAGGGGATTGGATCGGA
Organism: Halictus rubicundus; assembly: GCF_050948215.1. NCBI lineage: Eukaryota > Metazoa > Arthropoda > Insecta > Hymenoptera > Halictidae > Halictus > Halictus rubicundus. Next base: position 361,134 of record NW_027488757.1, on the reverse strand, counting down.
TACAGGATAGGAGGCGGTAGAGGATAGGATATGATAGGATAGAGAATAGGATAGGATAGAGGATATGTTAGGATAGAGGATAGGATAGGATAGAGGATACGATAGGATAGGATAGAGGATAGGATAGGATAGAGGATAGGATAGGATAGAGGATAGGATAGGATAGAGGATAGGATAGGATAGAGGATAGGATAGGATAGAGGATAGGATAGGATAGAGGATAGGATATGATAGGGGATCGGATAGGATAGAGGATTGGATAGGATAGAGAGTATGATACGGTAGACGATAGGGGATTGGATCGGATACAGGATAGGAGGCGGTAGAGGATAGGATATGATAGGATAGAGAATAGGATAGGATAGAGGATAGGTTAGGATAGAGGATAGGATAGGATAGAGGATACGATAGGATAGGATAGAGGATAGGATAGGATAGAGGATAGGATAGGATAGAGAATAGGATAGGATAGAGGATAGGATAGAGGATTGGATATGATAGAGGGTAGGATACGATATGAGGATATGATAGGATAGAGAATAGGATATAATATATGATATTATAGGAAAGAGGATAGGATAGGATAGAGGATTGGATAGGATAGAGAATATGATACGGTAGACGATAGGGGATTGGATCGGATACAGGATAGGAGGCGGTAGAGGATAGGATAGGATAGGATAGAGACTGGGATAGGATAGAGGATAGGTTAGGATAGATGATAGGATAAGATAGAGGATAGGATAGGATAGAGGATAGGATAGGATAGACGATAGGATAGGATAGAGGATAGGATCGGATAGAGGATAGGATAGGGGATTGGATAGGATAGAGGATCGGATAGGATAGAGCATAGGATACGATAGAGGATAGGATAGGGGATTGGATAGGATAGAGGATAGGATAGGATAGAGGATAGGATATGATAGAGGATAGGAGAGGATAGAGGATAGGATACGATAGAGGATTGGATAGGATAGAGGACAGGATAGGATAGAGGTTAGGATAGGATAGGGGATAGGATAGGATAGAGGGTAGGATAGAATAGCGGATAGGATAAGATAGAGGATATGATAGGATAGAGGATAGGATAGGACAGAGGATACGATAGGATAGGATAGAGAATAGGATAGGATAGAGGATAGGACAGGATAGAGGATAGGATAGGATAGAGGATAGGATAGGATAGAGGATAGGATAGGATAGAGGATAGGATCGGATAGAGGATAGGATAGGGGATTGGATAGGATAGAGGATAGGATAGGATAGAGGATAGGATAGGATAGAGGATAGGATAGGATAGAGGATAGGATAGGATAGAGGATAGGATAGGATAGAGGATAGGATAAGATAGAGGATAGGATAGGATAGAGGATAGGATGGGATAGAGGATAGGATCGGATAGAGGATAGGATAGGGGATTGGATAGGATAGAGGATAGGATAGGATAGAGGATAGGATAGGATAGAGAATAGGATATGATAGAGGATAGGATAGGATAGAGGATAGGATACGATAGAGGATACGAAAGGATAGGATAGAGGGTAGGATAGGATAGAGGATAGGATAGGATAGAGGATAGGATAGGATAGAGGATAGGATAGGATAGAGGATAGGATAAGATAAAGGATAGGATAGGATAGAGGATAGGATAGGATAGAGGATAGGATACGATAGAGGATACGAATGGATAGGATAGAGGGTAGGATAGGATAGAGGATAGGATAGGGTAGAGGATAGGATAGGATAGAGGATAGGATAGGATAGAGGATAGGATAGGATAGAGGATATTATAAGATAGAGGATATGATAGGATAGACGATAGGATATGATAGAAGATAGGATAGGATCGAGGATAGGATAGGACAGAGGATAGGATAGGATAGAGGATAGGATACTATATAGGATAGGATAGAGGATAGGATAAGATAGAGGATAGGATAGGATAGAGGATAGGATAGGATAGAGGATAGGATACGATAGAGGATACGAATGGATAGGATAAAGCATAGGATACGATAGAGGATAGGATAGGGGATTGGATAGGATAGAGGATAGGATAGGATAGAGGATAGGATATGATAGAGGATAGGAGAAGATAGAGGATAGGACAGGATAGATGATAGGATAGGATAGAGGATAGGATAAGATAGAGGATAGGATAGGATAGAGGATAGGATAGGATTGAGGATAGGATACGATAGAGGATACGAAAGGATAGGATAGAGGGTAGGATAGGATAGAGGATAGGATAGGATAGAGGATAGGATAGGATAGAGGATAGGATAGGATAGAGGATAGGATAAGATAAAGGATAGGATAGGATAGAGGATAGGATAGGATAGAGGATAGGATACGATAGAGGATACGAATGCATAGGATAGAGGGTAGGATAGGATAGAGGATAGGATATGATAGAGGATAGGATATGATAGAGGATAGGATAGGATAGAGGATAGGATACGATAGAGGATACAAATGCATAGGATAGAGGGTAGGATAGGATAGAGGATAGGATAGGATAGAGGATAGGATAGGATAGAGGATAGGATAGGAAAGAGGATAGGATAAGTTAGAGGATATGATAGGATAGAGGATAGGATAGGATAGAGGATAGGATACGATAGAGGATACAAATGCATAGGATAGAGGGTAGGATAGGATAGAGGATAGGATAGGATAGAGGATAGGATAAGATAGAGGATAGGATAGGATAGAGGATAGGATAGGATAGAGGATAGGATACGATAGAGGATACGAAAGGATAGGATAGAGGATACGATAGGATAGGATACAGGATACGATAGGATAGGATAGAGGATAGGATAGGATAGAGGATAGGATAGGATAGAGGATAGGATAGGATAGAGGATAGGATAGGATAGAGGATAGGATAGGATAGAGGATAGGATAGGATAGAGGATAGGATAGGATAGAGGATAGGATAGGATAGAGGATAGGATAGGATAGAGGATAGGATACGATAGAGGTTACGAATGGATAGGATAGAGGGTAGGATAGGATAGAGGATAGGATAGGATAGAGGATAGGATAGGATAGAGGATAGGATATGATAGAGGATAGGATAGGATAGAGGATTGGATAGGATAGAGGATAGGATAGGACAGAGGATAGGATAGGATAGAGGATAGGATAGGATAGAGGATAGGATAAGATAGAGGATAGGATAGGATAGAGGATAGGATAAGATAGAGGATAGGATAAGATAGAGGATAGGATAGGATAGAGGATAGGATAGGATAGAGGATAGGATACGATAGAGGTTACGAATGGATAGGATAGAGGGTAGGATAGGATAGAGGATAGGATAGGATAGAGGATAGGATAGGATAGAGGATAGGATATGATAGAGGATAGGATAGGATAGAGGATAGGATAGGATAGAGGATAGGATAGGAAAGAGGATAGGATAAGTTAGAGGATATGATAGGATAGAGGATTGGATAGGATAGAGGATAGGATATGATAGAGGATAGGATAGGATAGAGGATAGGATAGGATAGAGGATAGGATAGGAAAGAGGATAGGATAAGTTAGAGGATATGATAGGATAGAGGATAGGATAGGACAGAGGATAGGATAGGATAGAGGATAGGATAGGATAGAGGATAGGATATGATAGAGGATAGGATAGGATAGAGGATAGGATAGGATAGAGGATAGGATAGGATAGAGGATAGGATAAGATAGAGGATATGATAGGATAGAGGATAGGATAGGATAGAGGATAGGATAGGATAGAGGATGGGATAGGATAGAGGATAGGATACGATAGAGGATAGGATAGGATAGGATAGTGGGTAGCATAGGATAGAGGATAGGATAGGATAGAGGACAGGATATGACAGAGGATAGGATAGGATAGTGGATAGGATAGGATAGAGGATAGGATAGGATAGAGGATATTATAAGATAGAGGATATGATAGGATAGACGATAGGATATGATAGAAGATAGGATAGGATCGAGGATAGGATAGGACAGAGGATAGGATAGGATAGAGGATAGGATAGTATATAGGATAGGATAGAGGATAGGATAAGATAGAGGATAGGATAGGATAGAGGATAGAGGATAGGATAGGATAGAGGATAGGATAGGATAGAGGATAGGATAGGATAGAGGATAGGATAGGATAGAGGATAGGATAGGATAGAGGATAGGATAAGATAGAGGATAGGATAGGATAGAGGATAGGATAGGATAGAGGATAGGATACGATAGAGGTTACGAATGGATAGGATAGAGGGTAGGATAGGATAGAGGATAGGATAGGATAGAGGATAGGATAGGATAGAGGATAGGATATGATAGAGGATAGGATAGGATAGAGGATAGGATAGGATAGAGGATAGGATAGGAAAGAGGATACGAATGGATAGGATAGAGGGTAGGATAGGATAGAGGGTAGGATAGGATAGAGGATAGGATAGGATAGAGGATAGGATATGATAGAGGATAGGATAGGACAGAGGATAGGATAGGATAGAGGATAGGATAGGAAAGAGGATAGGATAAGTTAGAGGATACGATAGGATAGAGGATAGGATAATATAGAGGATAGAATAGGATAGAGGATAGGATAGGATAGAGGATTGGATAGGATAGAGGATAGGATATGATAGAGGATAGGATAGAGGATAGGATAGGATAGATGATAGGATAGGATAGAGGATAGGATAAGATAGAGGATAGGATAGGATAGAGGATAGGATAGGATAGAGGATACGATAGGATAGGATAGAGGATACGATAGGATAGGATAGAGGATAGGATAGGATAGAGGATTTAATAGGATAGAGGATAGGATATGATAGAGGATAGGATAGGATAGAGGATAGGATAGGATAGAGGATAGGATATGATAGAGGACAGTATAGGATAGAGGTTACGATCTTATAGAAAATAGGATATTATAGAGGAAAGTATTGGATAGTGGAAAGGATAGGATAGAGGATAGGATAGGGGATTGTATAGGAAAGAGGATAGGAGACGAAAGAGGATAGGATTGGATAGGATAGTGGGTAGGATAGGATAGAGGATAGGATAGGATAGAGAATAGGATAGGATAGAGGATAGGAAAGAGGATAGGATATGATAGAGGATCGGATAGGATAGAGGATTGGATAGGATAGAGGATAGGATAGGATAGAGGATACGATAGGATAGGGTAGAGGATAGGATAGGATAGAGGATAGGATAGGATAGAGGATAGGATAGGACAGAGGATAGGATATGATAGAGGATAGGATAGGATACAGGATAGGATAGGATAGAGGATAGGATAGGATAGAGGATAGGATAAGATAGAGGATATGATAGGATAGAGGATAGGATAGGATAGAGGATAGGATAGGATAGAGGATGGGATAGGATAGAGGATAGGATACGATAGAGGATAGGATAGGATAGGATAGTGGGTAGCATAGGATAGAGGATAGGATTGGATAGAGGATAGGATAGGATAGAGGATAGGATAGGACAGAGGATAGGATATGATAGAGGATAGGATAGGATACAGGATAGGATAGGATAGAGGATAGGATAGGATAGTGGATAGGATAGGATAGAGGATAGGATAGGATAGATGATATTATAAGATAGAGGATATGATAGGATAGACGATAGGATATGATAGAAGATAGGATAGGATCGAGGATAGGATAGGACAGAGGATAGGATAGGATAGAGGATAGGATAGTATATAGGATAGGATAGAAGATAGGATAAGATAGAGGATAGGATAGGATAGAGGATAGGACAGGATAGAGGATAGGATACGATAGAGGATACGAATGGATAGGATAGAGGGTAGGATAGGATAGAGGATAGGATAGGATAGAGGATAATATATGATAGAGGATAGGAGAGGATAGAGGATAGGACAGGATAGATGATAGGATAGGATAGAGGATAGGATAGGATAGAGGATAGGATAGGATAGAGGATAGGATAGGATAGAGGATAGGATACGATAGAGGTTACGAATGGATAGGATAGAGGGTAGGATAGGATAGAGGATAGGATAGGATAGAGGATAGGATAGGATAGAGGATAGGATATGATAGAGGATAGGATAGGATAGAGGATAGGATAGGATAGAGGATAGGATAGGAAAGAGGATAGGATAAGTTAGAGGATATGATAGGATAGAGGAATGGATAGGATAGAGGATAGGATATGATAGAGGATACGTAAGGATAGGATAGGGGATAGGATAGGATAGAGGATAGGATAGGAAAGAGGATAGGATAAGTTAGAGGATATGATAGGATAGAGGATTGGATAGGATAGAGGATAGGATAGGATAGGATAGAGGATAGGATAGGATAGAGAATAGGATAAGTTAGAGGATATGGTAGGATAGAGGATAGGATAGGATAGAGGATAGGATAGGATAGAGGATACGATAGGATAGGATGAAGGATAGAGGATAGGATAGGATAGAGGATAGGATAGGATAGAGGATAGGATAGGATAGAGGATAGGATAGGATAGAGGATAGGATAGGATAGAGGATAGGATAGGATAGAGGATAGGATAGGATAGAGGATAGGATAGGATAGAGGATGGGATAGGATAGAGGATAGGATAGGATAGAGGATTGGATACGATAGAGGATACGAATGGATAGGATAGAGGGTAGGATAGGATAGAGGATAGGATAGGATAGAGGATAGGATATGATAGAGGATAGGATAGGATAGAGGATAGGATAAGATAGAGGATAGGATAGGATAGAGGATAGGATAGGGTGGGGGATAGGATACGATAGAGGATACGAATGGATAGGATAGAGCATAGGATACGATAGAGGATAGGATAGGGGATTGGATAGGATAGAGGATAGGATAGGATAGAGGATAGGATAGGATAGAGGATAGGATACGATAGAGGATACGAATGGATAGGATAGAGCATAGGATACGATAGAGGATAGGATAGGGGATTGGATAGGATAGAGGATAGGATAGGATAAAGGATAGGATATGATAGAGGATAGGAGAGGATAGAGGTTAGGACAGGATAGATGATAGGATAGGATAGAGGATAGGATAAGATAGAGGATAGGATTGGATAGAGGATAGGATAGGATAGAGGATAGGATACGATAGAGGATACGAAAGGATAGGATAGAGGGTAGGATAGGATAGATAGTAGGATAGGATAGAGGATTGGATAGGATAGAGGATAGGATATGATAGAGGATAGGATAGGATAGAGGATAGGATAGGATAGAGGATAGGATAGGAAAGAGGATAGGATAAGTTAGAGGATAGGATAAGTTAGAGGATATGATAGGATAGAGGATTGGATAGGATAGAGGATAGGATAGGATAGGATAGAGGATAGGATAGGATAGAGAATAGGATAAGTTAGAGGATATGGTAGGATAGAGGATAGGATAGGATAGAGGATAGGATAGGATAGAGGATACGATAGGATAGGATAGAGGATACGATAGGATAGGATGAAGGATAGAGGATAGGATAGGATAGAGGATAGGATAGGATAGAGGATAGGATAGGATAGAGGATAGGATAGGATAGAGGATAGGATAGGATAGAGGATAGGATAGGATAGAGGATGGGATAGGATAGAGGATAGGATAGGATAGAGGATTGGATACGATAGAGGATACGAAAGGATAGGATAGAGGGTAGGATAGGATAGATAGTAGGATAGGATAGAGGATTGGATAGGATAGAGGATAGGATATGATAGAGGATAGGATAGGATAGAGGATAGGATAGGATAGAGGATAGGATAGGAAAGAGGATAGGATAAGTTAGAGGATATGATAGGATAGAGGATAGGATAGGATAGAGGATAGGATAGGATAGAGGATAGGATAGGATAGAGGATAGGCTATGATAGAGGATAGGATAGGATAGAGGATAGGATAGGATAGAGGATAGGATAGGATAGAGGATAGGATAGGATAGAGGATAGGATAGGATAGAGGATAGGATAAGATAGAGGATAAGATAGGATAGAGGATAGGACAGGATAGAGGATAGGATACGATAGAGGATACGAATGGATAGGATAGAGGGTAGGATAGGATAGAGGATAGGATAGGATAGAGGATAGGATAGGATAGAGGATAAGATATGATAGAGGATAGGATAGGATAGAGGATAGGATAGGATAGAGGATAGGATAGGATAGAGGATAGGATAGGAAAGAGGATAGGATAAGTTAGAGGATATGATAGGATAGAGGATAGGATAGGACAGAGGATAGGATAGGATAGAGGATAGGATAGGATAGAGGATAGGATATGATAGAGGATAGGATAGGATAGAGGATAGGATAGGATAGAGGATAGGATAGGATAGAGGATAGGATAAGATAGAGGATATGATAGGATAGAGGATAAGGATAGTATAGAGGATAGGATAGGATAGAGGATGGGATAGGATAGAGGATAGGATACGATAGAGGATAGGATAGGATAGGATAGTGGGTAGCATAGGATAGAGGATAGGATAGGATAGAGGACAGGATATGACAGAGGATAGGATAGGATAGTGGATAGGATAGGATAGAGGATAGGATAGGATAGAGGATATTATAAGATAGAGGATATGATAGGATAGACGATAGGATATGATAGAAGATAGGATAGGATCGAGGATAGGATAGGACAGAGGATAGGATAGGATAGAGGATAGGATAGGATAGAGGATAGGATATGATAGAGGATAGGATAGGATAGAGGATAGGATAGGATAGAGGATAGGATAGGATAGAGGATAGGATAAGATAGAGGATATGATAGGATAGAGGATAGGATAGGATAGAGGATAGGATAGGATAGAGGATGGGATAGGATAGAGGATAGGATACGATAGAGGATAGGATAGGATAGGATAGTGGGTAGCATAGGATAGAGGATAGGATAGGATAGAGGACAGGATATGACAGAGGATAGGATAGGATAGTGGATAGGATAGGATAGAGGATAGGATAGGATAGAGGATATTATAAGATAGAGGATATGATAGGATAGACGATAGGATATGATAGAAGATAGGATAGGATCGAGGATAGGATAGGACAGAGGATAGGATAGGATAGAGGATAGGATAGTATATAGGATAGGATAGAGGATAGGATAAGATAGAGGATAGGATAGGATAGAGGATAGAGGATAGGATAGGATAGAGGATAGGATAGGATAGAGGATAGGATAGGATAGAGGATAGGATAGGATAGAGGATAGGATATGATAGAGGATAGGATAGGATAGAGGATAGGATAGGATAGAGGATAGGATAGGAAAGAGGATACGAATGGATAGGATAGAGGGTAGGATAGGATAGAGGGTAGGATAGGATAGAGGATAGGATAGGATAGAGGATAGGATATGATAGAGGATAGGATAGGACAGAGGATAGGATAGGATAGAGGATAGGATAGGAAAGAGGATAGGATAAGTTAGAGGATACGATAGGATAGAGGATAGGATAATATAGAGGATAGAATAGGATAGAGGATAGGATAGGATAGAGGATTGGATAGGATAGAGGATAGGATATGATAGAGGATAGGATAGAGGATAGGATAGGATAGATGATAGGATAGGATAGAGGATAGGATAGGATAGAGGATAGGATAAGATAGAGGATATGATAGGATAGAGGATAGGATAGGATAGAGGATAGGATAGGATAGAGGATGGGATAGGATAGAGGATAGGATACGATAGAGGATAGGATAGGATAGGATAGTGGGTAGCATAGGATAGAGGATAGGATAGGATAGAGGACAGGATATGACAGAGGATAGGATAGGATAGTGGATAGGATAGGATAGAGGATAGGATAGGATAGAGGATATTATAAGATAGAGGATATGATAGGATAGACGATAGGATAGGATAGAGGATAGGATAGGATAGAGGATTGGATAGGATAGAGGATAGGATATGATAGAGGATAGGATAGGATAGAGGATAGGATAGGATAGAGGATAGGATAGGATAGAGGATAGGATAGGATAGAGGATAGGATAGGATAGAGGATAGGATAGGATAGAGGATAGGATAAGATAGAGGATAGGATAGGATAGAGGATAGGATAGGATAGAGGATAGGATACGATAGAGGTTACGAATGGATAGGATAGAGGGTAGGATAGGATAGAGGATAGGATAGGATAGAGGATAGGATAGGATAGAGGATAGGATATGATAGAGGATAGGATAGGATAGAGGATAGGATAGGATAGAGGATAGGATAGGATAGAGGATGGGATAGGATAGAGGATAGGATACGATAGAGGATAGGATAGGATAGGATAGTGGGTAGCATAGGATAGAGGATAGGATAGGATAGAGGACAGGATATGACAGAGGATAGGATAGGATAGTGGATAGGATAGGATAGAGGATAGGATAGGATAGAGGATATTATAAGATAGAGGATATGATAGGATAGACGATAGGATATGATAGAAGATAGGATAGGATCGAGGATAGGATAGGACAGAGGATAGGATAGGATAGAGGATAGGATAGTATATAGGATAGGATAGAGGATAGGATAAGATAGAGGATAGGATAGGATAGAGGATAGAGGATAGGATAGGATAGAGGATAGGATATGATAGAGGATAGGATAGGATAGAGGATAGGATAGGATAGAGGATAGGATATGATAGAGGATAGGATAGGATAGAGGATAGGATAGGATAGAGGATAGGATAGGAAAGAGGATACGAATGGATAGGATAGAGGGTAGGATAGGATAGAGGGTAGGATAGGATAGAGGATAGGATAGGATAGAGGATAGGATATGATAGAGGATAGGATAGGACAGAGGATAGGATAGGATAGAGGATAGGATAGGAAAGAGGATAGGATAAGTTAGAGGATACGATAGGATAGAGGATAGGATAATATAGAGGATAGAATAGGATAGAGGATAGGATAGGATAGAGGATTGGATAGGATAGAGGATAGGATATGATAGAGGATAGGATAGAGGATAGGATAGGATAGATGATAGGATAGGATAGAGGATAGGATAGGATAGAGGATAGGATAAGATAGAGGATATGATAGGATAGAGGATAGGATAGGATAGAGGATAGGATAGGATAGAGGATGGGATAGGATAGAGGATAGGATACGATAGAGGATAGGATAGGATAGGATAGTGGGTAGCATAGGATAGAGGATAGGATAGGATAGAGGACAGGATATGACAGAGGATAGGATAGGATAGTGGATAGGATAGGATAGAGGATAGGATAGGATAGAGGATATTATAAGATAGAGGATATGATAGGATAGACGATAGGATAGGATAGAGGATAGGATAGGATAGAGGATTGGATAGGATAGAGGATAGGATATGATAGAGGATAGGATAGGATAGAGGATAGGATAGGATAGAGGATAGGATAGGATAGAGGATAGGATAGGATAGAGGATAGGATAGGATAGAGGATAGGATAGGATAGAGGATAGGATAAGATAGAGGATAGGATAGGATAGAGGATAGGATAGGATAGAGGATAGGATACGATAGAGGTTACGAATGGATAGGATAGAGGGTAGGATAGGATAGAGGATAGGATAGGATAGAGGATAGGATAGGATAGAGGATAGGATATGATAGAGGATAGGATAGGATAGAGGATAGGATAGGATAGAGGATAGGATAGGAAAGAGGATAGGATAAGTTAGAGGATATGATAGGATAGAGGATTGGATAGGATAGAGGATAGGATATGATAGAGGATAGGATACGATAGAGGATAGGATAGGATAGAGGATAGGAAAGGAAAGAGGATAGGATAAGTTAGAGGATATGATAGGATAGAGGATAGGATAGGATAGAGGATAGGATAGGATAGAGGATAGGATAGGATAGAGGATAGGATAGGATAGAGGATAGGATAGGATAGAGGATAGGATAGGATAGAGGATAGGATACGATAGAGGATAGGATAGGATAGAGGATAGGATACGATAGAGGATACGAATGGATAGGATAGAGGGTAGGATAGGATAGAGGATAGGATAGGATAGAGGATAGGATAGGATAGAGGATATGATATGATAGAGGATAGGATAGGATAGAGGATAGGATAGGATAGAGGATAGGATATGATAGAGGATAGGATAGGATAGAGAATAGGATAGGATAGAGGATAGGATAGGAAAGAGGATAGGATAAGTTAGAGGATATGATAGGATAGAGGATTGGATAGGATAGAGGATAGGATATGATAGAGGATAGGATAGGATAGAGGATAGGATAGGATAGAGGATAGGATAGGAAAGAGGATAGGATAAGTTAGAGGATATGATGGGATAGAGGATAGGATAGGATAGAGGATAGGATAGGATAGAGGATAGGATAGGATAGAGGATAGGATAGGATAGAGGATAGGATAGGATAGAGGATAGGATAGGATAGAGGATAGGATAAGATAGAGGATAGGATAGGATAGAGGATAGGATAGGGTGGGGGATAGGATACGATAGAGGCTACGAATGGATAGGATAGAGCATAGGATACGATAGAGGATAGGATAGGGGATTGGATAGGATAGAGGATAGGATAGGATAGAGGATAGGATAGGATAGAGGATAGGATACGATAGAGGATAGGATAGGGGATTGGATAGGATAGAGGATAGGATAGGATAGAGGATAGGATATGATAGAGGATAGGAGAGGATAGAGGATAGGACAGGATAGATGATAGGATAGGATAGAGGATAGGATAAGATAGAGGATAGGATTGGATAGAGGATAGGATAGGATAGAGGATAGGATACGATAGAGGATACGAAAGGATAGGATAGAGGGTAGGATAGGATAGATAGTAGGATAGGATAGAGGATTGGATAGGATAGAGGATAGGATATGATAGAGGATAGGATAGGATAGAGGATAGGATAGGATAGAGGATAGGATAGGAAAGAGGATAGGATAAGTTAGAGGATAGGATAAGTTAGAGGATATGATAGGATAGAGGATTGGATAGGATAGAGGATAGGATAGGATAGGATAGAGGATAGGATAGGATAGAGAATAGGATAAGTTAGAGGATATGGTAGGATAGAGGATAGGATAGGATAGAGGATAGGATAGGATAGAGGATACGATAGGATAGGATAGAGGATACGATAGGATAGGATGAAGGATAGAGGATAGGATAGGATAGAGGATAGGATAGGATAGAGGATAGGATAGGATAGAGGATAGGATAGGATAGAGGATAGGATAGGATAGAGGATAGGATAGGATAGAGGATGGGATAGGATAGAGGATAGGATAGGATAGAGGATTGGATACGATAGAGGATACGAAAGGATAGGATAGAGGGTAGGATAGGATAGATAGTAGGATAGGATAGAGGATTGGATAGGATAGAGGATAGGATATGATAGAGGATAGGATAGGATAGAGGATAGGATAGGATAGAGGATAGGATAGGAAAGAGGATAGGATAAGTTAGAGGATATGATAGGATAGAGGATAGGATAGGATAGAGGATAGGATAGGATAGAGGATAGGATAGGATAGAGGATAAGATATGATAGAGGATAGGATAGGATAGAGGATAGGATAGGATAGAGGATAGGATATGATAGGGGATAGGATAGGATAGAGGATAGGATAGGATAGAGGATAGGATAGGAAAGAGGATAGGATAAGTTAGAGGATATGATAGGATAGAGGATTGGATAGGATAGAGGATAGGATATGATAGAGGATAGGATAGGATAGAGGATAGGATAGGATAGAGGATAGGATAGGAAAGAGGACAGGATAAGTTAGAGGATATGATAGGATAGAGGATAGGATAGGATAGAGGATAGGATAGGATAGAGGATAGGATAGGATAGAGGATAGGATAGGATAGAGGATAGGATAGGATAGAGGATAGGATACGATAGAGGATACGAATGGATAGGATAGAGGGTAGGATAGGATAGAGGATAGGATAGGATAGAGGATAGGATAGGATAGAGGATATGATATGATAGAGGATAGGATAGGATAGAGGATAGGATAGGATAGAGGATAGGATATGATAGAGGATAGGATAGGATAGAGAATAGGATAGGATAGAGGATAGGATAGGAAAGAGGATAGGATAAGTTAGAGGATATGATAGGATAGAGGATTGGATAGGATAGAGGATAGGATATGATAGAGGATAGGATAGGATAGAGGATAGGATAGGATAGAGGATAGGATAGGAAAGAGGATAGGATAAGTTAGAGGATATGATGGGATAGAGGATAGGATAGGATAGAGGATAGGATAGGATAGAGGATAGGATAGGATAGAGGATAGGATAGGATAGAGGATAGGATAGGATAGAGGATAGGATAAGATAGAGGATAGGATAGGATAGAGGATAGGATAGGGTGGGGGATAGGATACGATAGAGGATACGAATGGATAGGATAGAGCATAGGATACGATAGAGGATAGGATAGGGGATTGGATAGGATAGAGGATAGGATAGGATAGAGGATAGGATAGGATAGAGGATAGGATACGATAGAGGATAGGATAGGGGATTGGATAGGATAGAGGATAGGATAGGATAGAGGATAGGATATGATAGAGGATAGGAGAGGATAGAGGATAGGACAGGATAGATGATAGGATAGGATAGAGGATAGGATAAGATAGAGGATAGGATTGGATAGAGGATAGGATAGGATAGAGGATAGGATACGATAGAGGATACGAAAGGATAGGATAGAGGGTAGGATAGGATAGATAGTAGGATAGGATAGAGGATTGGATAGGATAGAGGATAGGATATGATAGAGGATAGGATAGGATAGAGGATAGGATAGGATAGAGGATAGGATAGGAAAGAGGATAGGATAAGTTAGAGGATAGGATAAGTTAGAGGATATGATAGGATAGAGGATTGGATAGGATAGAGGATAGGATAGGATAGGATAGAGGATAGGATAGGATAGAGAATAGGATAAGTTAGAGGATATGGTAGGATAGAGGATAGGATAGGATAGAGGATAGGATAGGATAGAGGATAGGCTATGATAGAGGATAGGATAGGATAGAGGATAGGATAGGATAGAGGATAGGATAGGATAGAGGATAGGATAGGATAGAGGATAGGATAGGATAGAGGATAGGATAGGATAGAGGATAGGATAGGATAGAGGATAGGATAGAGGAAAAGATAGGATAGAGGATAGGATACGATAGAGGATACGTAAGGATAGGATAGGGGATAGGATAGGATAGAGGATAGGATAGGAAAGAGGATAGGATAAGTTAGAGGATATGGTAGGATAGAGGATAGGATAGGATAGAGGATAGGATAGGATAGAGGATACGATAGGATAGGATGAAGGATAGAGGATAGGATAGGATAGAGGATAGGATAGGATAGAGGATAGGATAGGATAGAGGATAGGATAGGATAGAGGATAGGATAGGATAGAGGATAGGATAGGATAGAGGATAGGATAGGATAGAGGATAGGATAGGATAGAGGATGGGATAGGATAGAGGATAGGATAGGATAGAGGATTGGATACGATAGAGGATACGAATGGATAGGATAGAGGGTAGGATAGGATAGAGGATAGGATAGGATAGAGGATAGGATATGATAGAGGATAGGATAGGATAGAGGATAGGATAAGATAGAGGATAGGATAGGATAGAGGATAGGATAGGGTGGGGGATAGGATACGATAGAGGATACGAATGGATAGGATAGAGCATAGGATACGATAGAGGATAGGATAGGGGATTGGATAGGATAGAGGATAGGATAGGATAGAGGATAGGATAGGATAGAGGATAGGATACGATAGAGGATACGAATGGATAGGATAGAGCATAGGATACGATAGAGGATAGGATAGGGGATTGGATAGGATAGAGGATAGGATAGGATAGAGGATAGGATATGATAGAGGATAGGAGAGGATAGAGGATAGGACAGGATAGATGATAGGATAGGATAGAGGATAGGATAAGATAGAGGATAGGATTGGATAGAGGATAGGATAGGATAGAGGATAGGATACGATAGAGGATACGAAAGGATAGGATAGAGGGTAGGATAGGATAGATAGTAGGATAGGATAGAGGATTGGATAGGATAGAGGATAGGATATGATAGAGGATAGGATAGGATAGAGGATAGGATAGGATAGAGGATCGGATAGGAAAGAGGATAGGATAAGTTAGAGGATAGGATAAGTTAGAGGATATGATAGGATAGAGGATTGGATAGGATAGAGGATAGGATAGGATAGGATAGAGGATAGGATAGGATAGAGAATAGGATAAGTTAGAGGATATGGTAGGATAGAGGATAGGATAGGATAGAGGATAGGATAGGATAGAGGATACGATAGGATAGGATAGAGGATACGATAGGATAGGATGAAGGATAGAGGATAGGATAGGATAGAGGATAGGATAGGATAGAGGATAGGATAGGATAGAGGATAGGATAGGATAGAGGATAGGATAGGATAGAGGATAGGATAGGATAGAGGATAGGATAGGATAGAGGATGGGATAGGATAGAGGATAAGATAGGATAGAGGATTGGATACGATAGAGGATACGAAAGGATAGGATAGAGGGTAGGATAGGATAGATAGTAGGATAGGATAGAGGATTGGATAGGATAGAGGATAGGATATGATAGAGGATAGGATAGGATAGAGGATAGGATAGGATAGAGGATAGGATAGGAAAGAGGATAGGATAAGTTAGAGGATATGATAGGATAGAGGATAGGATAGGATAGAGGATAGGATAGGATAGAGGATAGGATAGGATAGAGGATAGGCTATGATAGAGGATAGGATAGGATAGAGGATAGGATAGGATAGAGGATAGGATAGGATAGAGGATAGGATAGGATAGAGGATAGGATAGGATAGAGGATAGGATAGAGGAAAAGATAGGATAGAGGATTGGATAGGATAGAGGATAGGATATGATAGAGGATACGATAGGATAGGATAGAGGACAGGATAGGATAGATGATAGGATAGGATAGAGGATAGGATAAGATAGAGGATAGGATAGGATAGAGGATAGGATAGGATAGAGGATATTATAAGATAGAGGATATGATAGGATAGACGATAGGATATTATAGAAGATAGGATAGGATCGAGGATAGGATACGACAGAGGATAGGATAGGATAGAGGATAGGATAGTATATAGGATAGGATAGAGGATAGGATAAGATAGAGGATAAGATAGGATAGAGGATAGGACAGGATAGAGGATAGGATACGATAGAGGATACGAATGGATAGGATAGAGGGTAGGATAGGATAGAGGATAGGATAGGATAGAGGATAGGATAGGATAGAGGATAAGATATGATAGAGGATAGGATAGGATAGAGGATAGGATAGGATAGAGGATAGGATATGATAGGGGATAGGATAGGATAGAGGATAGGATAGGATAGAGGATAGGATAGGAAAGAGGATAGGATAAGTTAGAGGATATGATAGGATGGGGGACCTAGGGGATATGGGCTTGGCAGTGGTGACTCGGATCCACTGCTAGGTATGCCACAGTGGTGGCGGTCATATTCCTAAAATCCTCCACGCTCCACCTCCTCGCGGTGGTCCCTGGGCACTCACGACTGTGGGTGGCTAACGGAGCGGGGGGTACGCGGCAGGAAGTAGCCTCGACGATGTGCGAGGCAATGCCGGCGGGATCTTCGGATCCTGGTAGGGGCACCCTTGCCGGTAAGGTTCGCACGGAGGGGCGAAAACTGCCGAGTTGGGACGGGATTTTCGGTGACGGACCAGGGCAAGGCTGGGTGGTTCACAAAATTGACATGGACGGCACAAAGGAAAAGAGTTTAGTTTACGGTGCAGGGGAGGGATACCCCAGTACCGGCGCGACTGTTGGTGGGCGAGCAGGCCACAGCGCGTCGTTATCCAACGACTGCGAGCCGAAGGTGGTGGACCACTGGGCCCCTTCGGAGGTAAATACTACCAGCGAAGCTGTGGTGACGGAAACGTCATCACAGATTTCGGGAGATTCGGACGCGGGCGTGTCGCGCGCGGGAGCCGAGATGCGGGGGGCGGACGGAGCTCCGACGGGGAAGCGGCCCCGGCTGGAGCCGTCCGTGGCAGGAGGGGGGCTGCAGACGCGCAGCGGGAGGGTCGTCGGGGGGACCCCTGAGGAGGGCTCCTCGGGGGCGGGTGCTGAGCAGGTGCTCAGCGACCGCGCCGAGAGGGGCCAGCTCCACAAAATCGCGGAGCTAATGGAGTCCGCGGGGAAGCTGCCGACGGCGCAGCTGGCGGAGGAGGTGGAGGACGCGATGAGACGTGTGGAGGGCGTCTCCACCGTCTCCAGGGGCCTCAAGGGCAATTTTGCCAAGGAGCTCAGAGATTGCTCCGCGCTGGCCAGGGCCTATTGCACTACGCTGGTGCAGCGGGCATACACTGGCACGGCGTGGGGCAATAGCCAGGAGGTCGCCCGTCTCCGCCAACAGACCGAGGCCCTCGCCAAGGAGGTACAGGACCTCCGGGCGAGGCTTCGCGTCGCGGAGGCGGAGAAGCGGGCGGTCGCGGGAAAGACGGCCCCTGGGGCGGTACCCTCCGCCTCCTCAGGCGGGACCGCGGGGACGGGACCGGCGGCGGAAGCGGCGACGCGGGCGGCGGAGGGGGCGGGGGTACTGGACCCTCAAGCCCTTCTCCTCCGCGTCGACGCGATGGTGGCGGCCAGGAATGCCGAGCTGGAAACGAGAATGGAGAATCGTTTCCGGGCAATCCTGGCCGGGATGGTTCCGGCTCTCCAGGGCAGGGGGGGAGGGACGCGCGATGCCCCGCCGGTGGCTTCTCCGCCGGCGGTGGTCGAAACCAAGAGGACTGGGCCGGTGGTGGTGTCCAGCGCCGGGGTGGTGCCACCCGTGGACATCCCGCCGCCGGTCGACCCAGCCTCCTGGTCGGTGGCGAAGTCGAAGTCCGCGAGGAAGGCGGAGAGGAGGCGGGCAGCGGCGGAGGAGAGGGCGGCCATAGCCCTCGCCGCCGAGTTGGCGGCCGCTGCTTCGGCGAAACGGAGGACGGCGACCGGGGGTTCGGCGGTCGGCACGCGAAAGGGGGCCGGCGCGATCACGGCGAAGCCGTCAAGTGGGAGGGTTGTTGCCCTGGGGCGCGCCCCCAAGTCCGGGGCCGTGGCGATCACGATCCCCGAGAGCTGTAAGCTCACCTACGCGGGAGTGATCGCCAGGGCCAGAGAGGCAATAGACCTCAAGGCGCTGGGGATTGAGTCGGGGGTGCTCCCCAGGAGGACCAAGACGGGGGGGATCCTCCTGGAGGTAAAGGGCCCGGAGGGCCAAGAGAAGGCACGGGCCCTCTCCACGAGGGTCTCTGAGGCCTTACAAGGGACTGGGGTTAAAGTCGTCCAGGCCGTCAAGCGAGGCGAGTTGCGCGTCGCTGGCCTGGACGACTCGGTTAGCGCAAGGGAGGTCGCGGCGGCACTTGCGGCTGCGGGGGGGTGCTCGGAGGCCGAGTTCCGGGTCGGAGAGATCCGGAGGTCCGCCTCTGAGCGGGTGCTGGGCTCCTGTTGGGCCCAGGGCCCCCTCGCGGCCGTCAGGAAGGTGGTGGCGGGGGGCCGGCTGCTGGTCGGCTGGTCCTCGGCGCGGGTGGAGGCACTGAGGGAGCGACCCCTTCAGTGCTTCCGCTGCTTGGAGACGGGGCACACGCGGTCGACCTGTAAAAGCACGGTCGACAGGAGCGCGAGGTGCTATCGGTGCGGTGCGACCGAGCACCGCGCCTCGGCCTGCGGGGCTGCCCCCAGATGCCCGCTCTGCGCGGATCTGGGGAGGCCCTCGAACCACAGGTTCGGGGCCAAAGCGTGTGCCCCGGCTCCGAGGAGGGGTCGCGCGGCGGTGAAGGGAAGAGGGGAAAAGTCGGCGGCTGCACCCGCGCAGCAGCAGCCGACTACACCGGGGGCCCAGTCCCACCAGGGGGGGGAGCCTGCAGAGCAAATGTCAGGGTAGGCTGTTTTCAGGCCTATTCCGGTTCTGCAGGCGAACCTCAACCACTCGCGTGCGGCCCAGGACTTGTTTGTCCAGGCCGTGCGCGAGCGGGGGACTGGGTTGGCAGTGGCGGCGGAGCCGTACTCCGTTCCCGATCACCCCTTCTGGGTGGGGGACGAGGCCGGCTCCGTCGCCATAGTGGCGGAGGGCCGCCGCGGGTCCCCGTCGATCTCCCTTCTGGAGAGAGGCGAGGGATTCGTGGCGGTGCGGTGGGGGGACATCGCGGTCGTCGGAGTTTATATCTCGCCGAACCGTGGCCTCGATCATTTTCGGGGGTTCCTGGGCGGGCTGAGTAGCTGCATCGCGCGGTGCAGCGCCCGTCCGGTTCTCGTCCTGGGAGACTTCAATGCCCACGCGGTATCGTGGGGGAGTCCCAGGACGACCACTAGGGGAAGCGAGGTGTTAGACTGGGCGTCCGGCCTGGATCTCCGGTTGATTAACCGGGGATCCACGCCGACGTGCGTGCGGCCGCAGGGTGTCTCTATTGTCGATCTGACATGGGGGACGCCGTCGGCCGTGCGCCGAGTGTCGGGATGGAGGGTGGCGGAAGAACTAGAGCTGGCCTCTGACCACACGCCCATAGTCATGGACGTGTGGCCCGCCGCCCTCTACGCGCGGGATTCCCGGCACGGCCAGGTGGACCGACGGCCGCGATGGGCGTGGAACAGGGCGGACGAGGACCTGTTCCGGGCCGCTGTCGCCGCGGTAACGTGGGGGGGGCCCCAGCCGGCTGGGGGGGCACCGGCGCGCGGGGCGGAGCGGCTCCGGGAGGTGATGACGGCGGTGTGCGACACCGCGGTGCCCCGGAGCCGGTCCGACCATAGAAGGGCGGCGTACTGGTGGTCCGCGGGCATTGCAGAGCTTCGGCGTGCCTGCAATGCCGCGCGGCGCCAGTATGGCCGAGCGCGCAGGAGGCGCGACGACGAGGAGGCGAGGCTCCACGGGGAGTACCGAGCCGCGCTCGGGACTCTCCGGAGGGCCATCGCGAAGGCCAAGGCGGACGCGTGGTCGGAGCTCGTCGGCACGGTGGACGCGGATCCGTGGGGGCGCCCGTATAAGCTTGTAATGAGCAAGCTGCGCGCGTGGGCCCCCCCACTGACGGAATCGATGGACCCTCCCTTACTCGAGGAGGTGGTGACGTCTCTCTTCCCGCGTGAGGGGGGACAGCGACACCGCCTCCATCCGGGCCAGGAGCCTCTCTCCTGGTCCGCGGAGTGGGAGGTGTCAGCCGGCGAGCTCGGGGAGGCGGTGACCAGGGCCCGTCGGGTGGGCCGCAAGGCCCCGGGTCCTGACGGGGTGTCGGGCCGCGCGTTGGTCTTGGCATTGGAGGGGGGGCTCGCTCCCGAACTCAGGCGGCTGTTCAACAGTTGTCTGAGGGAGGGAGTGTTCCCCCCACTATGGAAGTCGGGCAGGCTGGTCCTCCTTCCAAAGGCGGGCAAGTCCCGGGACTCGCCCTCCGGGTACCGGCCAATTTGCTTGCTGGACGAGGCGGGGAAGTTGTTCGAGCGCGTTCTCGTTGGACGCCTCGTCCGGCACCTGTCGGGGGGAGGAGTCCCCGATCTGAGCGAGGCGCAGTTCGGCTTCCGGGGGGGTCTCTCCACCGTCGACGCAATTCGGCGGGTGAGGGCTCTCTCGGGGGCCTGTACGGAGGGGGGCGGTGTTGCGTTGGCGATCTCCTTGGATATCGCCAACGCGTTCAACACCGTCCCCTGGGATAGAATTTCGGAGGCCCTGGTCTTCCACCAGGTGCCTCCGTACCTTAGGAGGGTGATCGGGGACTATCTCTCCGACAGGAGCATAGAATATCCTGGCCGGTACGGGATGATTCGCAGGAGCGTCGTGCGGGGGGTTCCACAGGGCTCGGTGTTGGGCCCGTTGCTGTGGAACCTCGCGTACGACAGCGTCCTGCGGGAGGGGATGCCTCCCGGTGTCAGCCTAACGTGTTACGCCGACGACACGTTGGTGCTTGCCACCGGGAGGTATACGAAGGAGGCCGTCTGCCTGGCGGAGCGCGGCGCGTGGCGCGCGGTACGCGCGATCCGGTCTCTGGGCCTAGAGGTGTCCGTCGCTAAGACCAGGGCCATGTGGTTTTACCACCGGGCCCGGCTGGCGGCGCCTCCCCAGTGCTGGATCGCCGTGGGGGGGGGGAGCGGTCGAGGTCGGGTTCCAGATGCGGTACCTGGGACTCGAGCTCGACGGCCTGTGGCGTTTCTGCCGCCACATCGAGTCGCTAGTGCCCCGGGCGGAGAGGGCGACCGCTGCGCTCGGTCGTCTTCTCCCGAACCTCGGGGGACCCTGTGGACGGGTGCGTCGCCTGTTCGCGGTGGTGGTGCGGGTTTTAGTCCTGTACGGAGCCCCTGTGTGGGCGTACGATGTCTTGGCCGGGGGGCGTAGCGGTGTGCGAGCACTGCTGCGCCGAATCGAGCGCAGGCTGGCCATTGGCATCGTGCGGGGGTATCGCACCATCTCTTACGCGACGGCGATGGTGATGTCGGGGCTTATCCCCCTCGAGCTGGAGGCCCGCGTGTTGTCGGACGTACACGGGTACGCCAGGGACCTCCAGCGGAGGGGGATGGCTCCGGATCAGGTGGCGCTCGATGTGGCGGAGTACAGGGGCCGCGCTCGGCGGGCCGCCGCCCGGGAATGGCGCGAAAGCCTTCACGGGACGGAGGAAGGAGGGAGGCGGGCCGTTCGGGCCATCCTCCCCGTGTTCGACCGGTGGAACAGGGGATGGATGGGGCATAGGGTCTCCTACCGAGTGACGCAGGTGATGACCGGGCACGGTTGCTTCGGTGTGTACCTGTGTCGCATCGGGCGGGAGGCCGAGGAGGCGTGTCACCACTGCGGCGAGTCGCGGGACACGGCGCAGCACACTCTGGAGGAGTGTCCAGCGTGGGCGGGTGAGCGCCGTGCTCTGCGGCGCGCAGTGGGCCATGACCTCTCGCTTCCGGCTGTCGTCTCGGCGGCAGCGGGCGGCGAGGGGGCCTGGAGAGGGTTCGCCTCCTTCTGCGAGCAGGTAATGCTGCAGAAGGAGGCTGCGGAACGGGGTCGTGAGCGAAATCACGATCCCGGCCGAAGGGGTGGGAGAAGGAGACGCAGGGCACGCCCCGGGGGCGTGCCTCCGTTGCGGCGTCCTTAACGCGGGCGGGGGCGCCCTTGGTGATCTCGAGGCGGGGGACCGACGGTCTCCTTATACTCGGTTGCCAATGGCGTCCCCGGAGGCCGTCGGACGTCTCGGGCGGGGGCCCGGACGTCCATCGGGCGGCCTAAATGGGGGGGAAGGCTTCACGTCGTCCGTTGCGTGGCGCCTTCGGATAGAGTAGGATAGGGTGGAGGCCGCGTCCCCCACCCAGGGAGGAATGCTAAGGCGGGGGCACACCGGATAGACATGCGCGCGCGGACCACGGGTGCCCCCAGGAGCCTAGGGACGGACGGGGAGGAGTTAGTGGGTATACTCGGCATTGCACCCACCAGCCGAGGAGTCCCACATAACCCGGCCCACTCCCCCCCGGGAGGGGTCGGGTATCCGTAATAGTGATTACCTCCTCGGAAAAAAAAAAAAAAAAAAAAAAAAAAAGAGGATATGATAGGATAGAGGATTGGATAGGATAGAGGATAGGATATGATAGAGGATAGGATAGGATAGAGGATAGGATAGGATAGAGGATAGGATAGGAAAGAGGACAGGATAAGTTAGAGGATATGATAGGATAGAGGATAGGATAGGATAGAGGATAGGATAGGATAGAGGATAGGATAGGATAGAGGATAGGATAGGATAGAGGATAGGATAGGATAGAGGATAGGATAGGATAGAGGATAGGATACGATAGAGGATACGAATGGATAGGATAGAGGGTAGGATAGGATAGAGGATAGGATAGGATAGAGGATAGGATAGGATAGAGGATAAGATATGATAGAGGATAGGATAGGATAGAGGATAGGATAGGATAGAGGATAGGATATGATAGAGGATAGGATAGGATAGAGAATAGGATAGGATAGAGGATAGGATAGGAAAGAGGATAGGATAAGTTAGAGGATATGATAGGATAGAGGATTGGATAGGATAGAGGATAGGATATGATAGAGGATAGGATAGGATAGAGGATAGGATAGGATAGAGGATAGGATAGGAAAGAGGATAGGATAAGTTAGAGGATATGATGGGATAGAGGATAGGATAGGATAGAGGATAGGATTGGATAGAGGATAGGATAGGATAGAGGATAGGATAGGATAGAGGATAGGATAGGATAGAGGATTGGATAGGATAGAGGATAGGATATGATAGAGGATAGGATAGGATAGGATATAGGATAGGATAGGATAGATGATAGGATAGGATAGAGGATAGGATAAGATAGAGGATAGGATTGGATAGAGGACAGGATAGGATAGAGGATAGGATACGATAGAGGATACGAAAGGATAGGATAGAGGGTAGGATAGGATAGATAGTAGGATAGGATAGAGCATTGGATAGGATAGAGGATAGGATATGATAGAGGATAGGATAGGATAGAGGATAGGATAGGATAGAGGATAGGATAGGAAAGAGGATAGGATAAGTTAGAGGATATGATAGGATAGAGGATAGGATAGGATAGAGGATAGGATAGGATAGAGGATAGGATAGGATAGAGGATAGGCTATGATAGAGGATAGGATAGGATAGAGGATAGGATAGGATAGAGGATAGGATAGGATAGAGGATAGGATAGGATAGAGGATAGGATAGGATAGAGGATAGGATAGAGGAAAAGATAGGATAGAGGATTGGATAGGATAGAGGATAGGATATGATAGAGGATACGATAGGATAGGATAGAGGACAGGATAGGATAGATGATAGGATAGGATAGAGGATAGGATAAGATAGAGGATAGGATAGGATAGAGGATAGGATAGGATAGAGGATATTATAAGATAGAGGATATGATAGGATAGACGATAGGATATTATAGAAGATAGGATAGGATCGAGGATAGGATACGACAGAGGATAGGATAGGATAGAGGATAGGATAGGATAGAGGATAGGATAGGATAGAGGATAGGATAGGAAAGAGGACAGGATAAGTTAGAGGATATGATAGGATAGAGGATAGGATAGGATAGAGGATAGGATAGGATAGAGGATAGGATAGAGGAAAAGATAGGATAGAGGATTGGATAGGATAGAGGATAGGATATGATAGAGGATACGATAGGATAGGATAGAGGACAGGATAGGATAGATGATAGGATAGGATAGAGGATAGGATAAGATAGAGGATAGGATAGGATAGAGGATAGGATAGGATAGAGGATATTATAAGATAGAGGATATGATAGGATAGACGATAGGATATTATAGAAGATAGGATAGGATCGAGGATAGGATACGACAGAGGATAGGATAGGATAGAGGATAGGATAGTATATAGGATAGGATAGAGGATAGGATAAGATAGAGGATAAGATAGGATAGAGGATAGGACAGGATAGAGGATAGGATACGATAGAGGATACGAATGGATAGGATAGAGGGTAGGATAGGATAGAGGATAGGATAGGATAGAGGATAGGATAGGATAGAGGATAGGATAGTTAGAGGATAGGATAGGATAGTGGATAGGATAGGATAGAGGATCGGATATCATAGAGGATAGGATAGGATAGAGGATAGGATAGGATAGAGGATTGGATAGGATAGAGAATAGGATAAGTTAGAGGATATGATAGGATAGAGGATTGGATAGGATAGAGGATAGGATATGATAGAGGATAGGATAGGATAGAGGATAGGATAGGATAGAGGATAGGATAGGAAAGAGGACAGGATAAGTTAGAGGATATGATAGGATAGAGGATAGGATAGGATAGAGGATAGGATAGGATAGAGGATAGGATAGGATAGAGGATAGGATAGGATAGAGGATAGGATAGGATAGAGGATAGGATAGGATAGAGGATAGGATACGATAGAGGATACGAATGGATAGGATAGAGGGTAGGATAGGATAGAGGATAGGATAGGATAGAGGATAGGATAGGATAGAGGATAAGATATGATAGAGGATAGGATAGGATAGAGGATAGGATAGGATAGAGGATAGGATATGATAGAGGATAGGATAGGATAGAGAATAGGATAGGATAGAGGATAGGATAGGAAAGAGGATAGGATAAGTTAGAGGATATGATAGGATAGAGGATTGGATAGGATAGAGGATAGGATATGATAGAGGATAGGATAGGATAGAGGATAGGATAGGATAGAGGATAGGATAGGAAAGAGGATAGGATAAGTTAGAGGATATGATGGGATAGAGGATAGGATAGGATAGAGGATAGGATAGGATAGAGGATAGGATAGGATAGAGGATAGGATAGGATAGAGGATAGGATAGGATAGAGGATAGGATAGGATAGAGGATAGGATAGGATAGAGGATAGGATAGGATAGAGGATAGGATAGGATAGAGGATAGGATAGGATAGAGGATAGGATAGGATAGAGGATAGGATAGGATAGAGGATAGGATTGGATAGAGGATAGGATAGGATAGAGGATAGGATAGGATAGAGGATAGGATAGGATAGAGGATTGGATAGGATAGAGGATAGGATATGATAGAGGATAGGATAGGATAGGATATAGGATAGGATAGGATAGATGATAGGATAGGATAGAGGATAGGATAAGATAGAGGATAGGATAGTTAGAGGATAGGATAGGATAGTGGATAGGATAGGATAGAGGATCGGATATCATAGAGGATAGGATAGGATAGAGGATAGGATAGGATAGAGGATTGGATAGGATAGAGAATAGGATAAGTTAGAGGATATGATAGGATAGAGGATAGGATATGATAGAGGATACGAATGGATAGGATAGAGGGTAGGATAGGATAGAGGATAGGATAGGATAGAGGATACGATAGGATAGGATAGAGGATAGGATAGGATAGAGGATTGGATAGGATAGAGGATAGGATATGATAGAGGATAGGATAGGATAGAGGATAGGATAGGATAGAGGATAGAGGATAGGATAGGATAGAGGATAGGATAGGATAGAGGATAGGATAGGATAGAGGATAGGATAGGATAGAGGATAGGATAAGATAGAGGATAGGATAGGATAGAGGATAGGATAGGATAGAGGATAGGATACGATAGAGGTTACGAATGGATAGGATAGAGGGTAGGATAGGATAGAGGATAGGATAGGATAGAGGATAGGATAGGATAGAGGATAGGATATGATAGAGGATAGGATAGGATAGAGGATAGGATAGGATAGAGGATAGGATAGGATAGAGGATAGGATAGGATAGAGGATAGGATATGATAGAGGATAGGATAGGATAGAGGATAGGATAGGATAGAGGATAGGATAGGATAGAGGATAGGATAAGATAGAGGATATGATAGGATAGAGGATATGATAGGATAGAGGATAGGATAGGATAGAGGATACGATAGGATAGGATAGAGGATTTGATAGGATAGGATAGAGGATAGGATAGGATAGAGGATTGGATGGGATAGAGGATAGGATATGATAGAGGATAGGATAGGATAGATGATAGGATAGGATAGAGGATAGGATAAGATAGAGGATAGGATAGGATAGAGGATAGGATAGGATAGAGGATAGGATACGATAGAGGATACGTAAGGATAGGATAGGGGATAGGATAGGATAGAGGATAGGATAGGATAGAGGATTGGATAGGATAGAGGATAGGATATGATAGAGGATAGGATAGGATAGAGGATAGGATAGGATAGATGATAGGATAGGATAGAGGATAGGATAAGATAGAGGATAGGATAGGATAGAGGATAGGATAGGATAGAGGATAGGATACGATAGAGGATACGTAAGGATAGGATAGGGGATAGGATAGGATAGAGGATAGGATAGGATAGAGGATAGGATAGGATAGAGGATAGGATATGATAGAGGATAGGATAGGATAGAGGATAGGATAGGATAGGATAGAGGATAGGATAGGATAGAGAATAGGATAAGTTAGAGGATATGGTAGGATAGAGGATAGGATAGGATAGAGGATAGGATAGGATAGAGGATACGATCGGATAGGATAGAGGATACGATAGGATAGGATGAAGGATAGAGGATAGGATAGGATAGAGGATAGGATAGGATAGAGGATAGGATAGGATAGAGGATAGGATAGGATAGAGGATAGGATAAGATAGAGGATAGGATAGGATAGAGGATAGGATAGGATAGAGGATAGGATACGATAGATGTTACGAATGGATAGGATAGAGGGTAGGATAGGATAGAGGATAGGATAGGATAGAGAATAGGATAGGATAGAGGATAGGATAGGATAGAGGATAGGATAAGATAGAGGATAGGATAGGATAGAGGATAGGATAGGATAGAGGATAGGATACGATAGATGTTACGAATGGATAGGATAGAGGGTAGGATAGGATAGAGGATAGGATAGGATAGAGAATAGGATAGGATAGAGGATAGGATATGATAGAGGATAGGATAGGATAGAGGATAGGATAGGATAGAGGATAGGATAGGAAAGAGGATAGGATAAGTTAGAGGATATGATAGGATAGAGGATTGGATAGGATAGAGGATAGGATATGATAGAGGATAGGATAGGAT
Organism: Halictus rubicundus; assembly: GCF_050948215.1. NCBI lineage: Eukaryota > Metazoa > Arthropoda > Insecta > Hymenoptera > Halictidae > Halictus > Halictus rubicundus. The sequence continues at coordinate 332,404 of NW_027488757.1, read as the reverse complement.
AGAGGATAGGATAGGATAGAGGATAGGATAGGAAAGAGGATAGGATAAGTTAGAGGATATGATAGGGTAGAGGATAGGATAGGATAGAGGATAGGATAGGATAGAGGATAGGATAGGATAGAGGATAGGATATGATAGAGGATAGGATAGGATAGAGGATAGGATAGGATAGAGGATAGGATAGGATAGGGGATAGGATAAGATAGAGGATATGATAGGATAGAGGATAGGATAGGATAGAGGATAGGATAGGATAGAGGATATTATAAGATAGAGGATATGATAGGATAGACGATAGGATATGATAGAAGATAGGATAGGATCGAGGATAGGATAGGACAGAGGATAGGATAGGATAGAGGATAGGATAGTATATAGGATAGGATAGAGGATAAGATAAGATAGAGGATAGGATAGGATAGAGGATAGGACAGGATAGAGGATAGGATACGATAGAGGATACGAATAGATAGGATAGAGGGTAGGATAGGATAGAGGATAGGATAGGATAGAGGATAGGATAGGATAGAGGATAGGATAGGAAAGAGGATAGGATAAGTTAGAGGATATGATAGGATAGAGGATTGGATAGGATAGAGGATAGGATATGATAGAGGATAGGATAGGATAGAGGATAGGATAGGATAGAGGATAGGATAGGATAGAGGATAGGATAGGAAAGAGGACAGGGTAAGTTAGAGGATATGATAGGATAGAGGATAGGATAGGATAGAGGATAGGATAGGATAGAGGATAGGATAGGATAGAGGATAGGATAGGATAGAGGATAGGATAGGATAGAGGATAGGATAGGATAGAGGATAGGATAGAGGATAGGATACGATAGAGGATACGAATGGATAGGATAGAGGGTAGGATAGGATAGAGGATAGGATAGGATAGAGGATAGGATAGGATAGAGGATAGGATAGGATAGAGGATAAGATATGATAGAGGATAGGATAGGATAGAGGATAGGATAGGATAGAGGATAGGATATGATAGAGGATAGGATAGGATAGAGAATAGGATAGGATAGAGGATAGGATAGGAAAGACGATAGGATAAGTTAGAGGATATGATAGGATAGAGGATTGGATAGGATAGAGGATAGGATATGATAGAGGATAGGATAGGATAGAGGATAGGATAGGATAGAGGATAGGATAGGAAAGAGGATAGGATAAGTTAGAGGATATGATAGGATAGAGGATAGGATAGGATAGAGGATAGGATAGGATAGAGGATACGATAAGATATGATAGAGGATACGATAGGATAGGATAGAGGATAGGATCGGATAGAGGATTGGATAGGATAGAGGGTAGGATATGATAGAGGATAGGATAGGATAGAGGATAGGATAGGATAGAGGATAGAGGATAGGATAGGATAGAGGATAGGATAGGATAGAGGATAGGATAGGAAAGAGGATAGGATAGGATAGAGGATATGATAGGATAGAGGATAGGATAGGATAGAGGATAGGATAGGATAGAGGATAGGATAGGATAGAGGATAGGATAGGATAGAGGATAGGATAGGATAGAGGATAGGATAGGATAGAGGACAGGATAGGATAGAGGATAGGATAGGATAGAGGATAGGATAGGATAGAGGAGAGGATAGGATAGAGGATAGGATAGGATAGAGGATAGGATAGGATAGAGGATAGGATAGGATAGAGGATACGATAGGATAGAGGATAGGATAGGATAGAGGATAGGATAGGATAGAGGATAGGATAGGATAGAGGATTGGATAGGATAGAGGATAGGATATGATAGAGGATAGGATAGGATAGGATAGAGGATAGGATAGGATAGAGGATAGGATAGGATAGAGGATAGGATAGGATAGAGGATAGGATAGGATAGAGGATAGGATAGGATAGAGGATACGATAAGATATGATAGAGGATACGATAGGATAGGATAGAGGATAGGATCGGATAGAGGATTGGATAGGATAGAGGATAGGATATGATAGAGGATAGGATAGGATAGAGGATAGGATAGGATAGAGGATAGAGGATAGGATAGGATAGAGGATAGGATAGGATAGAGGATAGGATAGGATAGAGGATAGGATAGGATAGAGGATAGGATAGGATAGAGGATAGGATAGGATACAGGATAGGATAAGATAGAGGATAGGATAGGATAGAGGATAGGATAGGATAGAGGATAGGATACGATAGAGGTTACGAATGGATAGGATAGAGGGTAGGATAGGATAGAGGATAGGATAGGATAGAGGAGTGGATAGGATAGAGGGTAGGATATGATAGAGGATAGGATAGGATAGAGGATAGGATAGGATAGAGGATAGGATAGGATAGAGGATAGGATAAGATAGAGGATATGATAGGATAGAGGATAGGATAGGATAGAGGATAGGATAGGATAGAGGATATTATAAGATAGAGGATATGATAGGATAGACGATAGGATATGATAGAAGATAGGATAGGATCGGATAGAGGATTGGATAGGATAGAGGATAGGATATGATAGAGGATAGGATAGGATAGAGGATAGGATAGGATAGAGGATAGAGGATAGGATAGGATAGAGGATAGGATAGGATAGAGGATAGGATAGGATAGAGGATAGGATAGGATAGAGGATAGGATAGGATAGAGGATAGGATAGGATAGAGGATAGGATAAGATAGAGGATAGGATAGGATAGAGGATAGGATAGGATAGAGGATAGGATAGGAAAGAGGATAGGATAAATTAGAGGATATGATAGGATAGAGGATTGGATAGGATAGAGGATAGGATAGGATAGAGGATAGGATAGGATAGAGGATAGGATAGGAAAGAGGATATGATAAGTTAGAGGATATGATAGGATAGAGGATTGGATAGGATAGAGGATAGGATATGATAGAGGATAGGATAGGATAGAGGATAGGATAGGATAGAGGATAGGATAGGAAAGAGGATAGGATAAGTTAGAGGATATGATAGGATAGAGGATAGGATAGGATAGAGGATAGGATAGGATAGAGGATAGGATAGGATAGAGGATAGGATATGATAGAGGATAGGATAGGATAGAGGATAGGATAGGATAGAGGATAGGATAGGATAGAGGATAGGATAAGATAGAGGATATGATAGGATAGAGGATAGGATAGGATAGAGGATAGGATAGGATAGAGGATATTATAAGATAGAGGATATGATAGGATAGACGATAGGATATGATAGAAGATAGGATAGGATCGAGGATAGGATAGGACAGAGGATAGGATAGGATAGAGGATAGGATAGTATATAGGACAGGATAGAGGATAGGATAAGATAGAGGATAGGATAGGATAGAGGATAGGACAGGATAGAGGATAGGATACGATAGAGGATACGAATAGATAGGATAGAGGGTAGGATAGGATAGAGGGTAGGATAGGATAGAGGATAGGATAGGATAGAGGATAGGATATGATAGAGGATAGGATAGGATAAAGGATAGGATAAGATAGAGGATAGGATAGGATAGAGGATAGAATACGATAGAGGATACGAATGGATAGGATAGAGCATAGGATACGATAGAGGATAGGATAGGGGATTCGATAGGATAGAGGATAGGATAGGATAGAGGATAGGATATGATAGAGGATAGGAGAGGATAGAGGATAGGACAGGATAGATGATAGGATAGGATAGAGGATAGGATAAGATAGAGGATAGGATAGGATAGAGGATAGGATAGGATAGATGATAGGATACGATAGAGGATAGGATAGGATAGAGGATAGGATAGGATAGAGGGTACGATAGGATAGGATAGAGGATACGATAGGATAGGATAGAGGATAGGATAGGATAGAGGATTGGATAGGATAGAGGATAGGATATGATAGAGGATAGGATAGGATAGAGGATAGGATAGCATAGAGGATAGAGGATAGGATAGGATAGAGGATAGGATAGGATAGAGGATAGGATAGGATAGAGGATAGGATAGGATAGAGGATAGGATAAGATAGAGGATAGGATAGGATAGAGGATAGGATAGGATAGAGGATAGGATAGGATAGAGGATAGGATAGGAAAGAGGATAGGATAAGTTAGAGGATATGATAGGGTAGAGGATAGGATAGGATAGAGGATAGGATAGGATAGAGGATTGGATAGGATAGAGGATAGGATATGATAGAGGATAGGATAGGATAGAGGATAGGATAGGATAGAGGATTGGATAGGATAGAGGATAGGATACGATAGAATATACGATAGGATAGGATAAATTATAGGATATGATAGAGGATAGGATAGGATAGAGGACAGTATAGGATAGAGGTTACAATCTTATAGAAAATAGGATATTATAGAGGAAAGTATTGGATAGTGGAAAGGATAGGATAGAGGATAGGATAGGATAGAGAATAGGATAGGATAGAGGATAGGAAAGAGGATAGGATATGATAGAGGATCGGATAGGATAGAGGATTGGATAGGATAGAAGACAGGATAGGATAGCGGATACGATAGGATAGGGTAGAGGATAGGATAGGATAGAGGATAGGATAGGATAGAGGATAGGATAGGATAGAGGATAGGATATGATAGAGGATAGGATAGGATAGAGGATAGGATAGGATAGAGGATAGGATAGGATAGAGGATAGGATAAGATAGAGGATATGATAGGATAGAGGATAGGATAGGATAGAGGATAGGATAGGATAGAGGATGGTATAGGATAGAGGATAGGATACGATAGAGGATAGGATAGGATAGGATAGTGGGTAGCATAGGATAGAGGATATGATAGGATAGAGGACAGGATATGACAGAGGATAGGATAGGATAGTGGATAGGATAGGATAGAGGATAGGATAGGATAGAGGATATTAAAAGATAGAGGATATGATAGGATAGACGATAGGATATGATAGAAGATAGGATAGGATCGAGGATAGGATAGGACAGAGGATAGGATAGGATAGAGGATAGGATAGTATATAGGATAGGATAGAGGATAGGATAAGATAGAGGATAGGATAGGATAGAGGATAGGACAGGATAGAGGATAGGATACGATAGAGGATACGAATTGATAGGATAGAGGGTAGGATAGGATAGAGGATAGGATAGGATAGAGGATAATATATGATAGAGGATAGGAGAGGATAGAGGATAGGACAGAATAGATGATAGGATAGGATAGAGGATAGGATAGGATATAGGATAGGATAGGAAAGAGGATAGGATAAGTTAGAGGATATGATAGGATAGAGGATAGGATAGGATAGAGGATAGGATAGGATAGAGGATAGGATAGGATAGAGGATAGGATATGATAGAGGTTAGGATAGGATAGAGGATAGGATAGGATAGAGGATAGGATAGGATAGAGGATAGGATAAGATAGAGGATATGATAGGATAGAGGATAGGATAGGATAGAGGATAGGATAGGATAGAGGATACGATAGGATACGATAGAGGATTCGATAGCATAGGATAGAGGATAGGATAGGATAGAGGATTGGATAGGATAGAGGATAGGATATGATAGAGGATAGGATAGGATAGAGGATAGGATAGGATAGAGGATTGGATAGGATAGAGGATAGGATATGATAGAGGATAGGATAGGATAGAGGATAGGATAGGATAGATGATAGGATAGGATAGAGGATAGGATAAGATAGAGGATAGGATAGGATAGAGGATAGGATAGGATAGAGGATAGGATACGATAGAGGATACGTAAGGATAGGATAGGGGATAGGATAGGATAGAGGATAGGATAGGATAGAGGATAGGATAGGATAGAGGATAGGATATGATAGAGGATAGGATAGGATAGAGGATAGGATAGGATAGAGAATAGGATAAGTTAGAGGATATGGTAGGATAGAGGATAGGATAGGATAGAGGATAGGATAGGATAGAGGATACGATAGGATAGGATAGAGGATACGATAGGATAGGATGAAGGAAAGGATAGGATAGAGGATTGGATAGGATAGAGGATAGGATATGATAGAGGATAGGATAGGATAGAGGATAGGATTGGATAGAGGATAGGATAGGATAGAGGATAGGATACGATAGAGGATACGAAAGGATAGGATAGAGGGTAGGATAGGATAGAGGATAGGATAGGATAGAGGATTGAATAGGATAGAGGATGGGATATGATAGAGGATAGGATAGGATAGAGGATAGGATAGGATAGAGGATAGGATAGAGGATAGGATAGGATAGAGGATTGGATAGGATAGAGGATAGGATATGATAGAGGATAGGATAGGATAGAGGATAGGATAGGATAGAGGATTGGATAGGATAGAGGATAGGATATGATAGAGGATACGATAGGATAGGATAGAGGACAGGATAGGATAGATGATAGGATAGGATAGATTATAGGATAAGATAGAGGATAGGATAGGATAGAGGATAGGATAGGATAGAGGATATTATAAGATAGAGGATATGATAGGATAGACGATAGGATATTATAGAAGATAGGATAGGATCGAGGATAGGATACGACAGAGGATAGGATAGGATAGAGGATAGGATAGTATATAGGATAGGATAGTATATAGGATAGGATAGAGGATAGGATAAGATAGAGGATAAGATAGGATAGAGGATAGGACAGGATAGAGGATAGGATACGATAGAGGATACGAATGGATAGGATAGAGGGTAGGATAGGATAGAGGATAGGATAGGATAGAGGATAGGATAGGATAGAGGATACGATAGGATAGGATAGAGGATACGATAGGATAGGATGGAGGATAGGATAGGATAGACGATTGGATAGGTTAGAGGATAGGATATAATAGAGGATAGGATAGGATAGAGAATAGGATAGGATAGAGGATAGGATAGGGGATTGGATAGGATAGAGGATAGGATAGCATAGAGGATAGGATACGATAGAGGATACGATAGGATAGGATAGAGTATAGGATAGGATAGAGGATAGGATAGGATAGAGGACAGTATAGGATAGAGGTTACGATCTTATAGAAAATAGGATATTATAGAGGAAAGTATTGGACAGTGGAAACGATAGGATTGAGGATAGGATAGGGGATTGTATAGGAAAGAGGATAGGAGACGAAAGAGGATAGGATTGGATAGGATAGTGGGTAGGATAGGATAGAGGATAGGTTAGGATAGAGGATAGGATAGGATAGAGGATAGGATACGATAGAGGATAGGATAGGATAGGATAGTGGGTAGCATAGGATAGAGGATAGGATAGGATAGAGGACAGGATATGACAGAGGATAGGATAGGATAGTGGATAGGATAGGATAGAGGATAGGATAGGATAGAGGATATTATAAGATAGAGGATATGATAGGATAGACAATAGGATATGATAGAAGATAGGATAGGATCGAGGATAGGATAGGACAGAGGATAGGATAGGATAGAGGATAGGATAGTATATAGGATAGGATACGATAGAGGATACGAATGGATAGGATAGAGGGTAGGATAGGATAGAGGATAGGATAGGATAGAGGATAGGATAGGATAGAGGATAGGATAGGATAGAGGATACGATAAGATATGATAGAGGATACGATAGGATAGGATAGAGGATAGGATCGGATAGAGGATTGGATAGGATAGAGGATAGGATATGATAGAGGTTACGAATGGATAGGATAGAGGATAGGATAGGATAGAGGATAGGATAGGATAGAGGATAGGATAGGATAGAGGATAGGATAGGATAGAGGACAGGATATGACAGAGGATAGGATAGGATAGTGGATAGGATAGGATAGAGGATAGGATTGGATAGAGGATATTATAAGATAGAGGATATGATAGGATAGACGATAGGATATGATAGAAGATAGGATAGGATCGAGGATAGGATAGGACAGAGGATAGGATAGGATAGAGGATAGGATACTATATAGGATAGGATAGAGGATAGGATAAGATAGAGGATAGGATAGGATAGAGGATAGGACAGGATAGAGGATAGGATACGATAGAGGATACGAATGGATAGGATAGAGGGTAGGATAGGATAGAGGATAGGATAGGATAGAGGATAGGATAGGATAGAGGATAGGATAGGATAGAGGATACGATAAGATATGATAGAGGATACGATAGGATAGGATAGAGGATAGGATCGGATAGAGGATTGGATAGGATAGAGGATAGGATATGATAGAGGTTACGAATGGATAGGATAGAGGATAGGATAGGATAGAGGATAGGATAGGATAGAGGATAGGATAGGATAGAGGATAGGATAGGATAGAGGACAGGATATGACAGAGGATAGGATAGGATAGTGGATAGGATAGGATAGAGGATAGGATTGGATAGAGGATATTATAAGATAGAGGATATGATAGGATAGACGATAGGATATGATAGAAGATAGGATAGGATCGAGGATAGGATAGGACAGAGGATAGGATAGGATAGAGGATAGGATAGTATATAGGATAGGATAGAGGATAGGATAAGATAGAGGATAGGATAGGATAGAGGATAGGACAGGATAGAGGATAGGATACGATAGAGGATACGAATGGATAGGATAGAGGGTAGGATAGGATAGAGGATAGGATAGGATAGAGGATAATATATGATAGAGGATAAGAGAGGATAGAGGATAGGACAGGATAGATGATAGGATAGGATAGAGGATAGGATAGGATAGAGGATAGGATAGGATAGAGGATAGGATAGGAAAGAGGATAGGATAAGTTAGAGGATATGATAGGATAGAGGATAGGATAGGACAGAGGATAGGATAGGATATAGGATAGGATAGGATAAAGGATAGGATATGATAGAGGATAGGATAGGATAGAGGATAGGATAGGATAGAGGATAGGATAGGATAGAGGATAGGATAAGATAGACGATATGATAGGATAGAGGATAGGATAGGATAGAGGATAGGATAGGATAGAGGATACGATAGGATAGGATAGAGGATACGATAGGATAGGATAGAGGATTCGATAGGATAGGATAGAGGATAGGATAGGATAGAGGATTGGATAGGATAGAGGATAGGATAGGATAGAGGATAGGATAGGATAGAGGATAGGATAGGATAGAGGATAGGATATGATAGAGGATAGGATAGGATAGAGGATAGGATAGGATAGAGGATAGGATAGGATAGAGGATAGTATAGGATAGAGGATAGGATAGGAAAGAGGATAGGATAAGTTAGAGGATATGATAGGATAGAGGATTGGATAGGATAGAGGATAGGATATGATAGAGGATTGGATAGGATAGAGGATAGGATAGGATAGAGGATAGGATAGGATAGAGGATTGGATAGGATAGAGGATAGGATAGGATAGAGGATAGGATAGGATAGAGGATAGGATAGGATAGAGGATAGGATATGATAGAGGATAGGATAGGATAGAGGATAGGATAGGATAGAGGATAGGATAGGATAGAGGATAGTATAGGATAGAGGATAGGATAGGAAAGAGGATAGGATAAGTTAGAGGATATGATAGGATAGAGGATTGGATAGGATAGAGGATAGGATATGATAGAGGATTGGATAGGATAGAGGATAGGATAGGATAGAGGATAGGATAGGAAAGAGGATAGGATAAGTTAGAGGATATGATAGGATAGAGGATAGGATAGGATAGAGGATAGGATAGGATAGAGGATAGGATAGGATAGAGGATAGGATATGATAGAGGATAGGATAGGATAGAGGATAGGATAGGATAGAGGATAGGATAGGATAGAGGATAGGATAAGATAGAGGATATGATAGGATAGAGGATAGGATAGGATAGAGGATAGGATAGGATAGAGGATATTATAAGATAGAGGATATGATAGGATAGACGATAGGATATGATAGAAGATAGGATAGGATCGAGGATAGGATAGGACAGAGGATAGGATAGGATAGAGGATAGGATAGTATATAGGATAGGATAGAGGATAGGATAAGATAGAGGATAGGATAGGATAGAGGAAAGGACAGGATAGAGGATAGGATACGATAGAGGATACGAATAGATAGGATAGAGGGTAGGATAGGATAGAGGATAGGATAGGATAGAGGATAGGATAGGATAGAGGATAGGATATGATAGAGGATAGGATAGGATAAAGGATAGGATAAGATAGAGGATAGGATAGGATAGAGGATAGAATACGATAGAGGATACGAATGGATAGGATAGAGCATAGGGTACGATAGAGGATAGGATAGGGGATTCGATAGGATAGAGGATAGGATAGGATAGAGGATAGGATATGATAGAGGATAGGAGAGGATAGAGGATAGGACAGGATAGATGATAGGATAGGATAGAGGATAGGATAAGATAGAGGATAGGATAGGATAGAGGATAGGATAGGATAGAGGATAGGATACGATAGAGGATAGGATAGGATAAGGATAGGATAGGATAGAGGATACGATAGGATAGGATAGAGGATACGATAGGATAGGATAGAGGATAGGATAGGATAGAGGATAGGATAGGATAGAGGATAGAGGATAGGATAGGATAGAGGATAGGATAGGATAGAGGATAGGATAGGATAGAGGATAGGTTAGGATAGAGGATAGGATAGGATAGAGGATAGGATAGGATAGAGGATAGGATAGGATAGAGGATAGGATAGGAAAGAGGAAAGGATAAGTTAGAGGATATGATAGGGTAGAGGATAGGATAGGATAGAGGATAGGATAAGATAGAGGATAGGATAGGATAGAGGATAGGATAGGATAGAGGATAGGATAGGATAGAGGATAGGATAGGATAGAGGATAGGATAGGATAGAGGATAGGATAGGATAGAGGATAGGATAGGATAGAGGACAGGATAGGATAGAGGATAGGATAGGATAGAGGATACGATAGGATAGGATAGAGGATACGATAGGATAGGATAGAGGATAGGATAGGATAGAGGATTGGATAGGATAGAGGATAGGATATGATAGAGGATAGGATAGGATAGAGGATAGGATAGGATAGAGGATTGGATAGGATAGAGGATAGGATATGATAGAGGATAGGATAGGATAGAGGATAGGATAGGATAGATGATAGGATAGGATAGAGGATAGGATAAGATAGAGGATAGGATAGTTAGAGGATATGATAGGATAGACGATAGGATATTATAGAAGATAGGATAGGATCGAGGATAGGATACGACAGAGGATAGGATAGGATAGAGGATAGGATAGTATATAGGATAGGATAGAGGATAGGATAAGATAGAGGATAAGATAGGATAGAGGATAGGACAGGATAGAGGATAGGATACGATAGAGGATACGAATGGATAGGATAGAGGGTAGGATAGGATAGAGGATAGGATAGGATAGAGGATAGGATAGGATAGAGGATACGATAGGATAGGATAGAGGATACGATAGGATAGGATGGAGGATAGGATAGGATAGAGGATTGGATAGGTTAGACGATAGGATATGATAGAGGATAGGATAGGATAGAGAATAGGATAGGATAGAGGATACGATAGGGGATTGGATAGGATAGAGGATAGGATAGCATAGAGGATAGGATACGATAGAGGATACGATAGGATAGGATAGAGTATAGGATAGGATAGGGGATAGGATAGGATAGAGGACAGTATAGGATAGAGGTTACGATCTTATAGAAAATAGGATATTATAGAGGAAAGTATTGGATAGTGGAAAGGATAGGATAGAGGATAGGATAGGGGATTGTATAGGAAAGAGGATAGGAGACGAAAGAGGATAGGATTGGATAGGATAGTGGGTAGGATAGGATAGAGGATAGGATAGGATAGAGGATGGGATAGGATAGAGGATAGGATACGATAGAGGATAGGATAGGATAGGATAGTGGGTAGCATAGGATAGAGGATAGGATAGGATAGAGGACAGGATATGACAGAGGATAGGATAGGATAGACGATAGGATATGATAGAAGATAGGATAGGATCGAGGATAGGATAGGACAGAGGATAGGATAGGATAGAGGATAGGATAGTATATAGGATAGGATAGAGGATAGGATAAGATAGAGGATAGGATAGGATAGAGGATAGGACAGGATAGAGGATAGGATACGATAGAGGATACGAATGGATAGGATAGAGGGTAGGATAGGATAGAGGATAGGATAGGATAGAGGATAGGATAGGATAGAGGATAGGATAGGATAGAGGATACGATAAGATATGATAGAGGATACGATAGGATAGGATAGAGGATAGGATCGGATAGGGGATTGGATAGGATAGAGGATAGGATATGATAGAGGATAGGATAGGATAGAGGATAGGATAGGATAGAGGATAGAGGATAGGATAGGATAGAGGATAGGATAGGAAAGAGGATAGGATAAGTTAGAGGATATGATAGGATAGAGGATTGGATAGGATAGAGGATAGGATATGATAGAGGATAGGATAGGATAGAGGATAGGATAGGATAGAGGATAGGATAGGAAAGAGGATAGGATAAGTTAGAGGATATGATAGGATAGAGGATAGGATAGGATAGAGGATAGGATAGGATAGAGGATAGAATACGATAGAGGATACGAATGGATAGGATAGAGCATAGGATACGATAGAGGATATGATAGGGGATTCGATAGGATAGAGGATAGGATAGGATAGAGGATAGGATATGATAGAGGATAGGAGAGGATAGAGGATAGGACAGGATAGATGATAGGATAGGATAGAGGATAGGATAAGATAGAGGATAGGATAGGATAGAGGATAGGATAGGATAGAGGATAGGATACGATAGAGGATAGGATAGGATAGAGGATAGGATAGGATAGAGGATACGATAGGATAGGATAGAGGATACGATAGGATAGGATAGAGGATAGGATAGGATAGAGGATAGGATAAGATAGAGGATATGATAGGATAGAAGATAGGATAGGATAGAGGATAGGATAAGATAGAGGATAGGATACGATAGAGGATAGGATAGGATAGAGGATAGGATAGGATAGAGGATAGGATAGGATAGAGGATAGGATAGGAAAGAGGATAGGATAAGTTAGAGGATATGATAGGGTAGAGGATAGGATAGGATAGAGGATAGGATAAGATAGAGGATAGGATAGGATAGAGGATAGGATAGGATAGAGGATAGGATAGGATAGAGGATAGGATAGGATAGAGGATAGGATAGGATAGAGGATAGGATAGGATAGAGGATAGGATAGGATAGAGGATAGGATAGGATAGAGGACAGGATAGGATAGAGGATAGGATAGGATAGAGGATACGAATGGATAGGATAGAGGGTAGGATAGGATAGAGGATAGGATAGGATAGAGGATAGGATAGGATAGAGGATAGGATAGGATAGAGGATAGGATAGGATAGAGGATACGATAAGATATGATAGAGGATACGATAGGATAGGATAGAGGATAGGATCGGATAGGGGATTGGATAGGATAGAGGATAGGATATGATAGAGGATAGGATAGGATAGAGGATAGGATAGGATAGAGGATAGAGGATAGGATAGGATAGAGGATAGGATAGGATAGAGGATAGGATAGGAAAGAGGATAGGATAAGTTAGAGGATATGATAGGATAGAGGATTGGATAGGATAGAGGATAGGATATGATAGAGGATAGGATAGGATAGAGGATAGGATAGGATAGAGGATAGGATAGGAAAGAGGATAGGATAAGTTAGAGGATATGATAGGATAGAGGATAGGATAGGATAGAGGATAGGATAGGATAGAGGATAGGATAGGATAGAGGATAGGATATGAAAGAGGATAGGATAGGATAGAGGATAGGATAGGATAGAGGATAGGATAGGATAGAGGATAGGATAAGATAGAGGATATGATAGGATAGAGGATAGGATAGGATAGAGGATAGGATAGGATAGAGGATTATATAAGATAGAGGATATGATAGGATAGACGATAGGATATGATAGAAGATAGGATAGGATCGAGGATAGGATAGGACAGAGGATAGGATAGGATAGAGGATAGGATAGTATATAGGATAGGATAGAGGATAGGATAAGATAGAGGATAGGATAGGATAGAGGATAGGACAGGATAGAGGATAGGATACGATAGAGGATACGAATAGATAGGATAGAGGGTAGGATAGGATAGAGGATAGGATAGGATAGAGGATAGGATAGGATAGAGGATAGGATATGATAGAGGATAGGATAGGATAAAGGATAGGATAAGATAGAGGATAGGATAGGATAGAGGATAGAATACGATAGAGGATACGAATGGATAGGATAGAGCATAGGATACGATAGAGGATATGATAGGGGATTCGATAGGATAGAGGATAGGATAGGATAGAGGATAGGATATGATAGAGGATAGGAGAGGATAGAGGATAGGACAGGATAGATGATAGGATAGGATAGAGGATAGGATAAGATAGAGGATAGGATAGGATAGAGGATAGGATAGGATAGAGGATAGGATACGGTAGAGGATAGGATAGGATAGAGGATAGGATAGGATAGAGGATACGATAGGATAGGATAGAGGATACGATAGGATAGGATAGAGGATAGGATAGGATAGAGGATTGGATAGGATAGAGGATAGGATATGATAGAGGATAGGATAGGATAGAGGATAGGATAGGATAGAGGATAGAGGATAGGATAGGATAGGATAGAGGATAGGATAGGATAGAGGATAGGATAGGATAGAGGATAGGATAGGATAGAGGATAGGATAAGATAGAGGATAGGATAAGATAGAGGATAGGATAGGATAGAGGATAGGATAGGATAGAGGATAGGATAGGATAGAGGATAGGATAGGATAGAGGATAGGATAGGATAGAGGATAGGATAGGATAGAGGATAGGATAGGATAGAGGATAGGATAGAGGATAGGATAGGATAGAGGATACGATAGGATAGGATAGAGGATACGATAGGATAGGATAGAGGATAGGATAGGATAGAGGATTGGATAGGATAGAGGATAGGATAGGATAGAGGATAGGATAGGATAGAGGATTGGATAGGATAGAGGATAGGATATGATAGAGGATAGGATAGGATAGAGGATAGGATAGGATAGATGATAGGATAGGATAGAGGATAGGATAAGATAGAGGATAGGATAGTTAGAGGATAGGATAGGATAGAGGATAGGATAGGATAGAGGATCGGATATGATAGAGGATAGGATAGGATAGAGGATAGGATAGGATAGAGGATAGGATAGGATAGAGGATAGGATAGGATAGAGAATAGGATAAGTTAGAGGATATGATAGGATAGAGGATAGGATAGGATAGAGGATAGGATAGGATAGAGGATAGGATAGGATAGAGAATAGGATAGGATAGAGGATAGGATAGGGGATTGGATAGGATAGAGGATAGGATAGCATAGAGGATAGGATACGATAGAATATACGATAGGATAGGATAGAGTATAGGATAGGATAGAGGATAGGATAGGATAGAGGACAGTATAGGATAGAGGTTACGATCTTATAGAAAATAGGATATTATAGAGGAAAGTATTGGATAGTGGAAAGGATAGGATAGAGGATAGGATAGGGGATTGTATAGGAAAGAGGATAGGAGACGAAAGAGGATAGGATTGGATAGGATAGTGGGTAGGATAGGATAGAGGATAGGATAGGATAGAGAATAGGATAGGATAGAGGATAGGAAAGAGGATAGGATATGATAGAGGATCGGATAGGATAGAGGATTGGATAGGATAGAGGATAGGATAGGATAGAGGATACGATAGGATAGGGTAGAGGATAGGATAGGATAGAGGATAGGATAGGATAGAGGATAGGATAGGATAGAGGATAGGATATGATAGAGGATAGGATAGGATAGAGGATAGGATAGGATAGAGGATAGGATAGGATAGAGGATAGGATAAGATAGAGGATATGATAGGATAGAAGATAGGATAGGATAGAGGATAGGATAAGATAGAGGATAGGATACGATAGAGGATAGGATAGGATAGAGGATAGGATAGGATAGAGGATACGATAGGATAGGATAGAGGATACGATAGGATAGGATAGAGGATAGGATAGGATAGAGGATTGGATAGGATAGAGGATAGGATATGATAGAGGATAGGATAGGATAGAGGATAGGATAGGATAGAGGATAGAGGATAGGATAGGATAGAGGATAGGATAGGATAGAGGATAGGATAGGATAGAGGATAGGATAGGATAGAGGATAGGATAGGATAGAGGATAGGATAAGATAGAGGATAGGATAGGATAGAGGATAGGATAGGATAGAGGATAGGATACGATAGAGGTTACGAATGGATAGGATAGAGGGTAGGATAGGATAGAGGATAGGATAGGATAGAGGATAGGATAGCATAGAGGATAGGATATGATAGAGGACAGGATAGGATAGAGGATAGGATAGGATAGAGGATAGGATAGGAAAGAGGATAGGATAAGTTAGAGGATATGATAGGATAGAGGATTGGATAGGATAGAGGATAGGATATGATAGAGGATAGGATAGGATAGAGGATAGGATAGGATAGGAAAGAGGATAGGATAAGTTAGAGGATATGATAGGGTAGAGGATAGGATAGGATAGAGGATTATATAAGATAGAGGATATGATAGGATAGACGATAGGATATGATAGAAGATAGGATAGGATCGAGGATAGGATAGGACAGAGGATAGGATAGGATAGAGGATAGGATAGTATATAGGATAGGATAGAGGATAGGATAAGATAGAGGATAGGATAGGATAGAGGATAGGACAGGATAGAGGATAGGATACGATAGAGGATACGAATAGATAGGATAGAGGGTAGGATAGGATAGAGGATAGGATAGGATAGAGGATAGGATAGGATAGAGGATAGGATATGATAGAGGATAGGATAGGATAAAGGATAGGATAAGATAGAGGATAGGATAGGATAGAGGATAGAATACGATAGAGGATACGAATGGATAGGATAGAGCATAGGATACGATAGAGGATATGATAGGGGATTCGATAGGATAGAGGATAGGATAGGATAGAGGATAGGATATGATAGAGGATAGGAGAGGATAGAGGATAGGACAGGATAGATGATAGGATAGGATAGAGGATAGGATAAGATAGAGGATAGGATAGGATAGAGGATAGGATAGGATAGAGGATAGGATACGATAGAGGATAGGATAGGATAGAGGATAGGATAGGATAGAGGATACGATAGGATAGGATAGAGGATACGATAGGATAGGATAGAGGATAGGATAGGATAGAGGATTGGATAGGATAGAGGATAGGATATGATAGAGGATAGGATAGGATAGAGGATAGGATAGGATAGAGGATAGAGGATAGGATAGGATAGGATAGAGGATAGGATAGGATAGAGGATAGGATAGGATAGAGGATAGGATAGGATAGAGGATAGGATAAGATAGAGGATAGGATAAGATAGAGGATAGGATAGGATAGAGGATAGGATAGGATAGAGGATAGGATAGGATAGAGGATAGGATAGGATAGAGGATAGGATAGGATAGAGGATAGGATAGGATAGAGGATAGGATAGGATAGAGGATAGGATAGGATAGAGGATAGGATAGAGGATAGGATAGGATAGAGGATACGATAGGATAGGATAGAGGATACGATAGGATAGGATAGAGGATAGGATAGGATAGAGGATTGGATAGGATAGAGGATAGGATAGGATAGAGGATAGGATAGGATAGAGGATTGGATAGGATAGAGGATAGGATATGATAGAGGATAGGATAGGATAGAGGATAGGATAGGATAGATGATAGGATAGGATAGAGGATAGGATAAGATAGAGGATAGGATAGTTAGAGGATAGGATAGGATAGAGGATAGGATAGGATAGAGGATCGGATATGATAGAGGATAGGATAGGATAGAGGATAGGATAGGATAGAGGATAGGATAGGATAGAGGATAGGATAGGATAGAGAATAGGATAAGTTAGAGGATATGATAGGATAGAGGATAGGATAGGATAGAGGATAGGATAGGATAGAGGATAGGATAGGATAGAGAATAGGATAGGATAGAGGATAGGATAGGGGATTGGATAGGATAGAGGATAGGATAGCATAGAGGATAGGATACGATAGAATATACGATAGGATAGGATAGAGTATAGGATAGGATAGAGGATAGGATAGGATAGAGGACAGTATAGGATAGAGGTTACGATCTTATAGAAAATAGGATATTATAGAGGAAAGTATTGGATAGTGGAAAGGATAGGATAGAGGATAGGATAGGGGATTGTATAGGAAAGAGGATAGGAGACGAAAGAGGATAGGATTGGATAGGATAGTGGGTAGGATAGGATAGAGGATAGGATAGGATAGAGAATAGGATAGGATAGAGGATAGGAAAGAGGATAGGATATGATAGAGGATCGGATAGGATAGAGGATTGGATAGGATAGAGGATAGGATAGGATAGAGGATACGATAGGATAGGGTAGAGGATAGGATAGGATAGAGGATAGGATAGGATAGAGGATAGGATAGGATAGAGGATAGGATATGATAGAGGATAGGATAGGATAGAGGATAGGATAGGATAGAGGATAGGATAGGATAGAGGATAGGATAAGATAGAGGATATGATAGGATAGAAGATAGGATAGGATAGAGGATAGGATAAGATAGAGGATAGGATACGATAGAGGATAGGATAGGATAGAGGATAGGATAGGATAGAGGATACGATAGGATAGGATAGAGGATACGATAGGATAGGATAGAGGATAGGATAGGATAGAGGATTGGATAGGATAGAGGATAGGATATGATAGAGGATAGGATAGGATAGAGGATAGGATAGGATAGAGGATAGAGGATAGGATAGGATAGAGGATAGGATAGGATAGAGGATAGGATAGGATAGAGGATAGGATAGGATAGAGGATAGGATAGGATAGAGGATAGGATAAGATAGAGGATAGGATAGGATAGAGGATAGGATAGGATAGAGGATAGGATACGATAGAGGTTACGAATGGATAGGATAGAGGGTAGGATAGGATAGAGGATAGGATAGGATAGAGGATAGGATAGCATAGAGGATAGGATATGATAGAGGACAGGATAGGATAGAGGATAGGATAGGATAGAGGATAGGATAGGAAAGAGGATAGGATAAGTTAGAGGATATGATAGGATAGAGGATTGGATAGGATAGAGGATAGGATATGATAGAGGATAGGATAGGATAGAGGATAGGATAGGATAGGAAAGAGGATAGGATAAGTTAGAGGATATGATAGGGTAGAGGATAGGATAGGATAGAGGATAGGATAAGATAGAGGATAGGATAGGATAGAGGATAGGATAGGATAGAGGATAGGATAGGATAGAGGATAGGATAGGATAGAGGATAGGATAGGATAGAGGATAGGATAGGATAGAGGATAGGATAGGATAGAGAATAGGATAAGTTAGAGGATATGATAGGATAGAGGATAGGATAGGATAGAGGATAGGATAGGATAGAGGATAGGATAGGATAGAGAATAGGATAGGATAGAGGATAGGATAGGGGATTGGATAGGATAGAGGATAGGATAGCATAGAGGATAGGATACGATAGAATATACGATAGGATAGGATAGAGTATAGGATAGGATAGAGGATAGGATAGGATAGAGGATAGGATAGGATAGAGGATTGGATAGGATAGAGGATAGGATATGATAGAGGATAGGATAGGATAGAGGATAGGATAGGATAGATGATAGGATAGGATAGAGGATAGGATAAGATAGAGGATAGGATAGTTAGAGGATAGGATAGGATAGAGGATAGGATAGGATAGAGGATCGGATATGATAGAGGATAGGATAGGATAGAGGATAGGATAGGATAGAGGATAGGATAGGATAGAGGATAGGATAGGATAGAGAATAGGATAAGTTAGAGGATATGATAGGATAGAGGATAGGATAGGATAGAGGATAGGATAGGATAGAGGATAGGATAGGATAGAGAATAGGATAGGATAGAGGATAGGATAGGGGATTGGATAGGATAGAGGATAGGATAGCATAGAGGATAGGATACGATAGAATATACGATAGGATAGGATAGAGTATAGGATAGGATAGAGGATAGGATAGGATAGAGGACAGTATAGGATAGAGGTTACGATCTTATAGAAAATAGGATATTATAGAGGAAAGTATTGGATAGTGGAAAGGATAGGATAGAGGATAGGATAGGGGATTGTATAGGAAAGAGGATAGGAGACGAAAGAGGATAGGATTGGATAGGATAGTGGGTAGGATAGGATAGAGGATAGGATAGGATAGAGAATAGGATAGGATAGAGGATAGGAAAGAGGATAGGATATGATAGAGGATCGGATAGGATAGAGGATTGGATAGGATAGAGGATAGGATAGGATAGAGGATACGATAGGATAGGGTAGAGGATAGGATAGGATAGAGGATAGGATAGGATAGAGGATAGGATAGGATAGAGGATAGGATATGATAGAGGATAGGATAGGATAGAGGATAGGATAGGATAGAGGATAGGATAGGATAGAGGATAGGATAGGATAGAGAATAGGATAAGTTAGAGGATATGATAGGATAGAGGATAGGATAGGATAGAGGATAGGATAGGATAGAGGATAGGATAGGATAGAGAATAGGATAGGATAGAGGATAGGATAGGGGATTGGATAGGATAGAGGATAGGATAGCATAGAGGATAGGATACGATAGAATATACGATAGGATAGGATAGAGTATAGGATAGGATAGAGGATAGGATAGGATAGAGGACAGTATAGGATAGAGGTTACGATCTTATAGAAAATAGGATATTATAGAGGAAAGTATTGGATAGTGGAAAGGATAGGATAGAGGATAGGATAGGGGATTGTATAGGAAAGAGGATAGGAGACGAAAGAGGATAGGATTGGATAGGATAGTGGGTAGGATAGGATAGAGGATAGGATAGGATAGAGAATAGGATAGGATAGAGGATAGGAAAGAGGATAGGATATGATAGAGGATCGGATAGGATAGAGGATTGGATAGGATAGAGGATAGGATAGGATAGAGGATACGATAGGATAGGGTAGAGGATAGGATAGGATAGAGGATAGGATAGGATAGAGGATAGGATAGGATAGAGGATAGGATATGATAGAGGATAGGATAGGATAGAGGATAGGATAGGATAGAGGATAGGATAGGATAGAGGATAGGATAAGATAGAGGATATGATAGGATAGAAGATAGGATAGGATAGAGGATAGGATAAGATAGAGGATAGGATACGATAGAGGATAGGATAGGATAGAGGATAGGATAGGATAGAGGATACGATAGGATAGGATAGAGGATACGATAGGATAGGATAGAGGATAGGATAGGATAGAGGATTGGATAGGATAGAGGATAGGATATGATAGAGGATAGGATAGGATAGAGGATAGGATAGGATAGAGGATAGAGGATAGGATAGGATAGAGGATAGGATAGGATAGAGGATAGGATAGGATAGAGGATAGGATAGGATAGAGGATCGGATAGGATAGAGGATAGGATAAGATAGAGGATAGGATAGGATAGAGGATAGGATAGGATAGAGGATAGGATACGATAGAGGTTACGAATGGATAGGATAGAGGGTAGGATAGGATAGAGGATAGGATAGGATAGAGGATAGGATAGCATAGAGGATAGGATATGATAGAGGACAGGATAGGATAGAGGATAGGATAGGATAGAGGATAGGATAGGAAAGAGGATAGGATACGTTAGAGGATATGATAGGATAGAGGATTGGATAGGATAGAGGATAGGATATGATAGAGGATAGGATAGGATAGAGGATAGGATAGGATAGGAAAGAGGATAGGATAAGTTAGAGGATATGATAGGGTAGAGGATAGGATAGGATAGAGGATAGGATAAGATAGAGGATAGGATAGGATAGAGGATAGGATAGGATAGAGGATAGGATAGGATAGAGGATAGGATAGGATAGAGGATAGGATAGGATAGAGGATAGGATAGGATAGAGGATAGGATAGGATAGAGGATAGGATAGGATAGAGGATAGGATAGGATAGAGGACAGGATAGGATAGAGGATAGGATAGGATAGAGGATACGATAGGATAGGATAGAGGATACGATAGGATAGGATAGAGGATAGGATAGGATAGAGGATTGGATAGGATAGAGGATAGGATATGATAGAGGATAGGATAAGATAGAGGATAGGATAGGATAGAGGATTGGATAGGATAGAGGATAGGAGATGATAGAGGATAGGATAGGATAGAGGATAGGATAGGATAGATGATAGGATAGGATAGAGGATAGGATAAGATAGAGGATAGGATAGTTAGAGGATAGGATAGGATAGAGGATAGGATAGGATAGAGGATCGGATATGATAGAGGATAGGATAGGATAGAGGATAGGATAGGATAGAGGATAGGATAGGATAGAGAATAGGATAAGTTAGAGGATATGATAGGATAGAGGATAGGATAGGATAGAGGATAGGATCGGATAGAGGATAGGATAGGGTAGAGGATACGATAGGATAGGATAGAGGATACGATAGGATAGGATTGAGGATAGGATAGGATAGAGGATTGGATAGGTTAGAGGATAGGATATGATAGAGGATAGGATAGGATAGAGAATAGGATAGGATAGAGGATAGGATAGGGGATTGGATAGGATAGAGGATAGGATAGCATAGAGGATAGGATACGATAGAATATACGATAGGATAGGATAGAGTATAGGATAGGATAGAGGATAGGATAGGATAGAGGACAGTATAGGATAGAGGTTACGATCTTATAGAAAATAGGATATTATAGAGGAAAGTATTGGATAGTGGAAAGGATAGGATAGAGGATAGGATAGGGGATTGTATAGGAAAGAGGATAGGAGACGAAAGAGGATAGGATTGGATAGGATAGTGGGTAGGATAGGATAGAGGATAGGAGAGGATAGAGAATAGGATAGGCTAGAG
This sequence comes from Halictus rubicundus, assembly GCF_050948215.1. Taxonomy (NCBI): domain Eukaryota; kingdom Metazoa; phylum Arthropoda; class Insecta; order Hymenoptera; family Halictidae; genus Halictus; species Halictus rubicundus. The sequence goes on along the minus strand of NW_027488757.1, from coordinate 309,355 downwards.
GATAGGAAAGAGGATAGGATATGATAGAGGATCGGATAGGATAGAGGATTGGATAGGATAGAGGATAGGATAGGATAGAGGATACGATAGGATAGGGTAGAGGATAGGATAGGATAGAGGATAGGATAGGATAGAGGATAGGATAGGATAGAGGATAGGATATGATAGAGGATAGGATAGGATAGAGGATAGGATAGGATAGAGGATAGGATAGGATAGAGGATAGGATAAGATAGAGGATATGATAGGATAGAGGATAGGATAGGATAGAGGATAGGATAGGATAGAGGATGGGATAGGATAGAGGATAGGATACGATAGAGGATAGGATAGGATAGGATAGTGGGTAGCATAGGATAGAGGATAGGATAGGATAGAGGATAGGATAGGATAGAGGATAGGATAGGATAGAGGATACGATAAGATATGATAGAGGATACGATAGGATAGGATAGAGGATAGGATCGGATAGGGGATTGGATAGGATAGAGGATAGGATATGATAGAGGATAGGATAGGATAGAGGATAGGATAGGATAGAGGATAGAGGATAGGATAGGATAGAGGATAGGATAGGATAGAGGATAGGATAGGAAAGAGGATAGGATAAGTTAGAGGATATGATAGGATAGAGGATTGGATAGGATAGAGGATAGGATATGATAGAGGATAGGATAGGATAGAGGATAGGATAGGATAGAGGATAGGATAGGAAAGAGGATAGGATAAGTTAGAGGATATGATAGGATAGAGGATAGGATAGGATAGAGGATAGGATAGGATAGAGGATAGGATAGGATAGAGGATAGGATATGAAAGAGGATAGGATAGGATAGAGGATAGGATAGGATAGAGGATAGGATAGGATAGAGGATAGGATAAGATAGAGGATATGATAGGATAGAGGATAGGATAGGATAGAGGATAGGATAGGATAGAGGATTATATAAGATAGAGGATATGATAGGATAGACGATAGGATATGATAGAAGATAGGATAGGATCGAGGATAGGATAGGACAGAGGATAGGATAGGATAGAGGATAGGATAGTATATAGGATAGGATAGAGGATAGGATAAGATAGAGGATAGGATAGGATAGAGGATAGGACAGGATAGAGGATAGGATACGATAGAGGATACGAATAGATAGGATAGAGGGTAGGATAGGATAGAGGATAGGATAGGATAGAGGATAGGATAGGTTAGAGGATAGGATATGATAGAGGATAGGATAGGATAAAGGATAGGATAAGATAGAGGATAGGATAGGATAGAGGATAGAATACGATAGAGGATACGAATGGATAGGATAGAGCATAGGATACGATAGAGGATATGATAGGGGATTCGATAGGATAGAGGATAGGATAGGATAGAGGATAGGATATGATAGAGGATAGGAGAGGATAGAGGATAGGACAGGATAGATGATAGGATAGGATAGAGGATAGGATAAGATAGAGGATAGGATAGGATAGAGGATAGGATAGGATAGAGGATAGGATACGATAGAGGATAGGATAGGATAGAGGATAGGATAGGATAGAGGATACGATAGGATAGGATAGAGGATACGATAGGATAGGATAGAGGATAGGATAGGATAGAGGATTGGATAGGATAGAGGATAGGATATGATAGAGGATAGGATAGGATAGAGGATAGGATAGGATAGAGGATAGAGGATAGGATAGGATAGGATAGAGGATAGGATAGGATAGAGGATAGGATAGGATAGAGGATAGGATAGGATAGAGGATAGGATAAGATAGAGGATAGGATAAGATAGAGGATAGGATAGGATAGAGGATAGGATAGGATAGAGGATAGGATAGGATAGAGGATAGGATAGGATAGAGGATAGGATAGGATAGAGGATAGGATAGGATAGAGGATAGGATAGGATAGAGGATAGGATAGAGGATAGGATAGGATAGAGGATACGATAGGATAGGATAGAGGATACGATAGGATAGGATAGAGGATAGGATAGGATAGAGGATTGGATAGGATAGAGGATAGGATAGGATAGAGGATAGGATAGGATAGAGGATTGGATAGGATAGAGGATAGGATATGATAGAGGATAGGATAGGATAGAGGATAGGATAGGATAGATGATAGGATAGGATAGAGGATAGGATAAGATAGAGGATAGGATAGTTAGAGGATAGGATAGGATAGAGGATAGGATAGGATAGAGGATCGGATATGATAGAGGATAGGATAGGATAGAGGATAGGATAGGATAGAGGATAGGATAGGATAGAGGATAGGATAGGATAGAGAATAGGATAAGTTAGAGGATATGATAGGATAGAGGATAGGATAGGATAGAGGATAGGATAGGATAGAGGATAGGATAGGATAGAGAATAGGATAGGATAGAGGATAGGATAGGGGATTGGATAGGATAGAGGATAGGATAGCATAGAGGATAGGATACGATAGAATATACGATAGGATAGGATAGAGTATAGGATAGGATAGAGGATAGGATAGGATAGAGGACAGTATAGGATAGAGGTTACGATCTTATAGAAAATAGGATATTATAGAGGAAAGTATTGGATAGTGGAAAGGATAGGATAGAGGATAGGATAGGGGATTGTATAGGAAAGAGGATAGGAGACGAAAGAGGATAGGATTGGATAGGATAGTGGGTAGGATAGGATAGAGGATAGGAGAGGATAGAGAATAGGATAGGATAGAGGATAGGAAAGAGGATAGGATATGATAGAGGATCGGATAGGATAGAGGATTGGATAGGATAGAGGATAGGATAGGATAGAGGATACGATAGGATAGGGTAGAGGATAGGATAGGATAGAGGATAGGATAGGATAGAGGATAGGATAGGATAGAGGATAGGATATGATAGAGGATAGGATAGGATAGAGGATAGGATAGGATAGAGGATAGGATAGGATAGAGGATAGGATAAGATAGAGGATATGATAGGATAGAAGATAGGATAGGATAGAGGATAGGATAGGATAGAGGATGGGATAGGATAGAGGATAGGATACGATAGAGGATAGGATAGGATAGGATAGTGGGTAGCATAGGATAGAGGATAGGATAGGATAGAGGACAGGATATGACAGAGGATAGGATAGGATAGTGGATAGGATAGGATAGAGGATAGGATTGGATCGAGGATATTATAAGATAGAGGATATGATAGGATAGACGATAGGATATGATAGAAGATAGGATAGGATCGAGGATAGGATAGGACAGAGGATAGGATAGGATAGAGGATAGGATAGTATATAGGATAGGATAGAGGATAGGATAAGATAGAGGATAGGATAGGATAGAGGATAGGACAGGATAGAGGAAAGGATACGATAGAGGATACGAATGGATAGGATAGAGGGTAGGATAGGATAGAGGATAGGATAGGATAGAGGATAGGATAGGATAGAGGATAGGATATGATAGAGGATAGGATAGGATAAAGGATAGGATAAGATAGAGGATAGGATAGGATAGAGGATAGAATACGATAGAGGATACGAATGGATAGGATAGAGCATAGGATACGATAGAGGATAGGATAGAGGATTGGATAGGATAGAGGATAGGATACGATAGAGGTTACGAATGGATAGGATAGAGGGTAGGATAGGATAGAGGATAGGATAAGTTAGAGGATATGATAGGATAGAGGATAGGATAGGATAGAGGATAGGATAGGATAGAGGATAGGATAGGATAGAGGATATGATAGGATAGAGGATAGGATAGGATAGAGGATAGGATAGGATAGAGGATACGATAGGATAGGATAGAGGATTCGATAGGATAGGATAGAGGATAGGATAGGATAGAGGATTGGATAGGATAGAGGATAGGATATGATAGAGGATAGGATAGGATAGAGGATAGGGTAGGATAGAGGATTGGATAGGATAGAGGATAGGATATGATAGAGGATAGGATAGGATAGAGGATAGGATAGGATAGATGATAGGATAGGATAGAGGATAGGATAAGATAGAGGATAGGATAGGATAGAGGATAGGATAGGATAGAGGATAGGATACGATAGAGGATACGTAAGGATAGGATAGAGGATAGGATAGGATAGAGGATAGGATAGGATAGAGGATAGGATAGGATAGAGGATAGGATAGGATAGAGGATACGATAGGATAGGATAGAGGATACGATAGGATAGGATGAAGGATAGGATAGGATAGAGGATTGGATAGGATAGAGGATAGGATATGATAGAGGATAGGATAGGATAGAGGATAGGATTGGATAGAGGATAGGATAGAATAGAGGATAGGATACGATAGAGGATACGAAAGGATAGGATAGAGGGTAGGATAGGATAGAGGATAGGATAGGATAGAGGATTGGATAGGATAGAGGATAGGATATGATAGAGGATAGGATAGGATAGAGGATAGGATAGGATAGAGGATAAGATAGGAAAGAGGATAGGATAAGTTAGAGGATATGATAGGATAGAGGATAGGATAGGATAGAGGATAGGATAGGATAGAGGATAGGATAGGATAGAGGATAGGATAGGAAAGAGGATAGGATAAGTTAGAGGATATGATAGGGTAGAGGATAGGATAGGATAGAGGATAGGATAAGATAGAGGATAGGATAGGATAGAGGATAGGATAGGATAGAGGATAGGATAGGATAGAGGATAGGATAGGATAGAGGATAGGATAGGATAGAGGATAGGATAGGATAGAATATAGGATAGGATAGAGGATAGGATACGATAGAGGTTACGAATGGATAGGATAGAGTTTAGGATAGGATAGAGGATAGGATAGGATAGAGGATAGGATAGGATAGAGGATAGGATATGATAGAGGATAGGATAGGATAGAGGATAGGATAGGATAGAGGATAGGATAGGAAAGAGGATAGGATAAGTTAGAGGATATGATAGGATAGAGGATTGGATAGGATAGAGGATAGGATATGATAGAGGATAGGATAGGATAGAGGATAGGATAGGATAGAGGATAGGATAGGAAAGAGGATAGGATAAGTTAGAGGATATGATAGGGTAGAGGATAGGATAGGATAGAGGATAGGATAAGATAGAGGATAGGATAGGATAGAGGATAGGATAGGATAGAGGATAGGATAGGATAGAGGATAGGATAGGATAGAGGATAGGATAGGATAGAGGATAGGATAGGATAGAGGATAGGATAGGATAGAGGATAGGATAGGATAGAGGATAGGATAGGATAGAGGATACGATAGGATAGGATAGAGGATACGATAGGATAGGATAGAGGATACGATAGGATAGGATAGAGGATAGGATAGGATAGAGGATTGGATAGGATAGAGGATAGGATAGGATAGAGGATAGGATAGGGTAGAGGATTGGATAGGATAGAGGATAGGATATGATAGAGGATAGGATAGGATAGAGGATAGGATAGGATAGATGATAGGATAGGATAGAGGATAGGATAAGATAGAGGATAGGATAGTTAGAGGATAGGATAGGATAGAGGATAGGATAGGATAGAGGATCGGATATGATAGAGGATAGGATAGGATAGAGGATAGGATAGGATAGAGGATAGGATAGGATAGAGAATAGGATAAGTTAGAGGATATGATAGAATAGAGGATAGGATAGGATAGAGGATAGGATAGGATAGAGGATACGATAGGATAGGATAGAGGATACGATAGGATAGGATGGAGGATAGGATAGGATAGAGGATTGGATAGGTTAGAGGATAGGATATGATAGAGGATAGGATAGGATAGAGAATAGGATAGGATAGAGGATAGGATAGGGGATTGGATAGGATAGAGGATAGGATAGCATAGAGGATAGGATACGATAGAATATACGATAGGATAGGATAGAGTATAGGATAGGATAGAGGATAGGATAGGATAGAGGACAGTATAGGATAGAGGTTACGATCTTATAGAAAATAGGATATTATAGAGGAAAGTATTGGATAGTGGAAAGGATAGGATAGAGGATAGGATAGGGGATTGTATAGGATAGAGGATAGGAGACGAAAGAGGATAGGATTGGATGGGATAGTGGGTAGGATAGGATAGAGGATAGGATAGGATAGAGAATAGGATAGGATAGAGGATAGGAAAGAGGATAGGATATGATAGAGGATCGGATAGGATAGAGGATTGGATAGGATAGAGGATAGGATAGGATAGAGGATACGATAGGATAGGATAGAGGATAGGATAGGATAGAGGATAGGATAGGATAGAGGATAGGATAGGATAGAGGATAGGATAGGATAGAGGATAGGATAGGATAGAGGATAGGATAGGATAGAGGATAGGATAAGATAGAGGATATGATAGGATAGACGATAGGATATGATAGAAGATAGGATAGGATCGAGGATAGGATAGGACAGAGGATAGGATAGGATAGAGGATAGGATAGTATATAGGATAGGATAGAGGATAGGATAAGATAGAGGATAGGATAGGATAGAGGATAGGACAGGATAGAGGATAGGATACGATAGAGGATACGAATGGATAGGATAGAGGGTAGGATAGGATAGAGGATAGGATAGGATAGAGGATAATATATGATAGAGGATAGGAGAGGATAGAGGATAGGACAGGATAGATGATAGGATAGGATAGAGGATAGGATAGGATAGAGGATAGGATAGGAAAGAGGATAGGATAAGTTAGAGGATATGATAGGATAGAGGATAGGATAGGATAGAGGATAGGATAGGATAGAGGATAGGATAGGATAGAGGATATGATAGGATAGAGGATAGGATAGGATAGAGGATAGGATAGGATAGAGGATACGATAGGATAGGATAGAGGATTCGATAGGATAGAGGATAGGATATGATAGAGGATAGGATAGGATAGAGGATAGGGTAGGATAGAGGATTGGATAGGATAGAGGATAGGATATGATAGAGGATAGGATAGGATAGAGGATAGGATAGGATAGATGATAGGATAGGATAGAGGATAGGATAAGATAGAGGATAGGATAGGATAGAGGATAGGATAGGATAGAGGATAGGATACGATAGAGAATACGTAAGGATAGGATAGAGGATAGGATAGGATAGAGGATAGGATAGGATAGAGGATAGGATAGGATAGAGGATACGATAGGATAGGATAGAGGATACGATAGGATAGGATGAAGGATAGCATAGGATTGAGGATTGGATAGGATAGAGGATAGGATATGATAGAGGATAGGATAGGATAGAGGATAGGATTGGATAGAGGATAGGATAGGATAGAGGATAGGATACGATAGAGGATACGAAAGGATAGGATAGAGGGTAGGATAGGATAGAGGATAGGATAGGATAGAGGATTGGATAGGATAGAGGATAGGATATGATAGAGGATAGGATAGGATAGAGGATAGGATAGGATAGAGGATAAGATAGGAAAGAGGATAGGATAAGTTAGAGGATATGATAGGATAGAGGATAGGATAGGATAGAGGATAGGATAGGATAGAGGATAGGATAGGATAGAGGATAGGCTAGGATAGAGGATAGGATAGGATAGAGGATAGGATAGGATAGAGGATAGGATAGGATAGAGGATAGGTTAGGATAGAGGATAGGATAGAGGATAGGATAGGATAGAGGATTGGATAGGATAGAGGATAGGATATGATAGAGGATAGGATAGGATAGAGGATATGATAGGATAGAGGATTGGATAGGATAGAGGATAGGATATGATAGAGGATACGATAGGATAGGATAGAGGACAGGATAGGATAGATGATAGGATAGGATAGAGGATAGGATAAGATAGAGGATAGGATAGGATAGAGGATAGGATAGGATAGAGGATATTATAAGATAGAGGATAGGATAGGATAGAGGATATTATAAGATAGAGGATATGATAGGATAGACGATAGGATATTATAGAAGATAGGATAGGATCGAGGATAGGATGCGACAGAGGATAGGATAGGATAGAGGATAGGATAGTATATAGGATAGGATAGAGGATAGGATAAGATAGAGGATAAGATAGGATAGAGGATAGGACAGGATAGAGGATAGGATACGATAGAGGATACGAATGGATAGGATAGAGGATACGATAGGATAGAGGACAGTATAGGATAGAGGTTACGATCTTATAGAAAATAGGATGTTATAGAGGAAAGTATTGGATAGTGGAAAGGATAGGATAGAGGATAGGATAGGGGATTGTATAGGAAAGAGGATAGGAGACGAAAGAGGATAGGATTGGATGGGATAGTGGGTAGGATAGGATAGAGGATAGGATAGGATAGAGAATAGGATAGGATAGAGGATAGGAAAGAGGATAGGATATGATAGAGGATCGGATAGGATAGAGGATTGGATAGGATAGAGGATAGGATAGGATAGAGGATACGATAGGATAGGATAGAGGATAGGATAGGATAGAGGATAGGATAGGATAGAGGATAGGATAGGATAGAGGATAGGATAGGATAGAGGATAGGATAGGATAGAGGATAGGATAGGATAGAGGATAGGATAAGATAGAGGATATGATAGGATAGACGATAGGATATGATAGAAGATAGGATAGGATCGAGGATAGGATAGGACAGAGGATAGGATAGGATAGAGGATAGGATAGTATATAGGATAGGATAGAGGATAGGATAAGATAGAGGATAGGATAGGATAGAGGATAGGACAGGATAGAGGATAGGATACGATAGAGGATACGAATGGATAGGATAGAGGGTAGGATAGGATAGGATAGAGGATTCGATAGGATAGGATAGAGGATAGGATAGGATAGAGGATTGGATAGGATAGAGGATAGGATATGATAGAGGATAGGATAGGATAGAGGATAGGGTAGGATAGAGGATTGGATAGGATAGAGGATAGGATATGATAGAGGATAGGATAGGATAGAGGATAGGATAGGATAGATGATAGGATAGGATAGAGGATAGGATACGATAGAGGATACGGAAGGATAGGATAGAGGGTAGGATAGGATAGAGGATAGGATAGGATAGAGGATTGGATAGGATAGAGGATAGGATATGATAGAGGATAGGATAGGATAGAGGATAGGATAGGATAGAGGATAAGATAGGAAAGAGGATAGGATAAGTTAGAGGATATGATAGGATAGAGGATAGGATAGGATAGAGGATAGGATAGGATAGAGGATAGGATAGGATAGAGGATAGGCTAGGATAGAGGATAGGATAGGATAGAGGATAGGATAGGATAGAGGATAGGATAGGATAGAGGATAGGTTAGGATAGAGGATAGGATAGAGGATAGGATAGGATAGAGGATTGGATAGGATAGAGGATAGGATATGATAGAGGATAGG